>NC_133860.1:6725004-6914231 GCF_047830755.1 Zonotrichia albicollis
ATATGGAGTGGGATTGTGTGAGGGGGAATATGGAGCAGGAATATGTGAGGGGGAATGTGTGAGGGGGAATATGTGAGGGGGAATATGTGAGGGGGAATGAGTGAGGGGGAATATGGAGCGGGATTGTGTGAGGGGGAATATGGAGGGGGAGTATGTGAGGGGGAATGTGTGAGGGGGAATATGGAGCGGGATTGTGTGAGGGGGAATATGGAGGGGGAATATGTGAGGGGGAATATGGAAGGGGAATATGTGAGGGGAAATATGGAAGGGGAATATGTGAGGGGGAATACTGAGCAGGAATGTGTGAGGGGGAACATGTAGGTAGGAATATGGAGGGAGAATATGTGAGGGGGATTGTGTGAGGAGGAATATGGAGCAGGAATATGGAAGAGGAATGAGTGAGGGGGAATATGGAGCGGGATTGTGTGAGGGGGAATATGGAGGGGGAATATGTGAGGGGGAATGAGTGAGGGGGAATATGGAGCAGGAAGGTGTGAGGGGGAATATGGAGCAGGATTGTGTGAGGGGGAAAATGGAGGAGGAATATGTGAGGGGGAATATTGAGCAGGAATGTGTGAAAGGGAAGACGGAGGGGGAATGTGTGAGGGGAAATATGAGGGGGAATATGAGGAGGAATATAGAGGAGGAATATGAGGAGGAATATAGAGGGGGAACATGTGAGGTGGCTGCTGCTGCTGTGTGGGACAGCACCTGAGTGCAGGGCATGGATCCTCCATGATGCCCTGGCTGAGGATGGGCTGCTCCCAGAGGGAAATGCCCTGCTGAGGATGGGCTGGCTCCCAGAGGGAGAAGCTGGCTGAGGCTCCCAGGAGCTCCCAGGCAGTTTATCAGGAGCCCCACGGAGATGGGTGAGGGAGCAGAGCCATCGCAGCGAGCGGCTCTGGGTCAATACCCTGCGAGCTGCTGTGGGAATGAATAATCAACAGCCAGCCCTGGGAGCTCTGGGAGCTGCCAGCAGCTGAAGGGCAGATCGATGGCCATGGGAAGGGCACTGCCAGCCCCAAACACCCCATGGAGCCAGCAGCAGCACCCTGGGAGGGGTCACAAACTCATTTCACTGGGGGAGGAGGAGAAAGAACCTGCTTGGATATGGAGTTATGGAAAAATAGACTCAGTGTTTGCATTTGGAATAGTCATAATACAGTCTACTAACACAGTAAATTTTACTGAGGGGAAACCCCATCCTAGATAAATGCTGGTTTATTTTTTGTTAATAAGGGGGGTTTTTGGTATCCATCATCCTATTGATCATTCCAAGTAATTTCTCAGTCAGTTCCTACAACCACCTTTCTCAAAAAATTAAAATTACCTGGAGGGGGAAAAAAAACCAAACCCAACATGCTTTTCAGGATCCAAAACCCCCTCACAGGAATGGAAATTAAAACCCTGAGCTTTTCTCCAATGCCACAGCTTTCTCAAGTTTTTCCATGTTTTTGAGCAGCCAGAAAAGTGTGCAGTTGTGAGAAACTATATATAAAATCAGATTTGGAAGCAGGAATGTGCATCCAGTAGATGGTGCTACCCCACAGTAATCCATCTGGCCATATTTTGTACCTCATGAACAGTAACTAACCCTGAAAAGGACCCGTCCTGGTTACCCCAGCCGCTCTCACCTGGCACTTGCCCGTGCGGATGTCGTAGAGCGCCACGGAGCCGTGACGGGCGCCCACGGCGATGCGGTGGCTGCGCTCGTAGTAACTCACCATGTAGAACCTGGGGGGACAATGGCACAGGGAGCTGGGGCTGGCACACTCATCTGGTGCCACCGGGGTGGGGCTGGCACCTCACACTCATCTGGTGCCACTGCGCTGGGGCTGGCACATCACACTCATCTGGGTGCCAGCGGGGTGGGGCTGGCACCTCACACTCATCTGGTGCCACCGGGCTGGGCTGGCACCTCACACTCATCTGGTGCCACTGCGCTGGGGCTGGCACGGCACACTCATCTGGTGCCACTGGGCTGGGACTGGCACGTCACACTCATCTGGTGCCACTGGGCTGGGGCTGGCACCTCACACTCATCTGGGTGCCACTGGGCTGGGGCTGGCACCTCACACTCATCTGGTGCCACTGGGCTGGGGCTGGCACCTCACACTCATCTGGGTGCCAGCGGGGTGGGACTGGCACACCACACTCATCTGGTGCCACTGGGCTGGGACTGGCACATCACTCTCATCTGGTGCCACTGGGCTGGGCTGGCACACTCATCTGGTGCCACTGGGCTGGGGCTGGCACGTCACTCTCATCTGGTGCCACTGGGGTGGGACTGGCACGTCACACTCATCTGGTGCCACTGGGCTGGGACTGGCACATCACACTCATCTGGCACTCACTAATGGCTGGAACTGAGAGATTATTTAAAGATCCACTCGCTGCCAGTGGAACACCTGGCATTGCACAGAACCAGCTGATGTAACCATGGAACCTGAGCAGATTTATCCCTCAGATTGATTTGTTTATTTGGGAATAATCTATGGGATAACCACCAGCTCCCTGATGGCCATGGGTGTACCCACACAGTGTAACCCTGTGTGACTGAGGGCATTTCCCATCAAAGTCACACAGAAAGGAAAGGAAGTGGAAGGAGAAATAAGCAAACTCATCCGTTTCTGATGGGCATAAAGGAAAAGGACTCCAGTGACACCCTTGGGGTAAAGGCTGCAATAGTCCTGAACACCCAGTGTGACCCCGGGGCATTTATTGGAATTCCAGCAGCTGCAAAATCCAAGGAATTTCAGCACTTGGAAACCCAAGAGACACTAAATCCTAATTGCAAATCCTTGGGGATATCACTGTGCCTTATCACAGGAGAGCAGACCTGTGGAAGTGCCAGCTGCATCCCGAATTATGCTGCAATTTTGCAGCTAAATTTCCCTCTACCAAAATGCACCAGAAATACCTGAAATCAGTCTCAAAAATGGTATTAAGCATATTTAGGGCTTCAAACAACCCACCTTTCAGACCTCTCTGCTGGTTCCTGGGGATTCCCAGTGCCATAGCAACTGCTATGTGTGAGAGGATGGCAGCTGGCAAGGAAGGCAGGATGAAACACGGGGGAAATCAAGAAAGAACAGAAGAGAAGGAAGAGAATCCCTGGTTTTTGTGCAGGGAAAACAGTGCTTCCCTGGAATCTCTGCAGAGATCCCCCCACCTGCTGTGGCCTGCAGCAATTTCCCTCCATCGCTGGGTGCTGCATCATTTTTACACTGGCTATAAGCAGGAAATATTAGCAGAGAATTTGAAATACTGGGTGGCTATAAATATGCACAGCAATAGGGAGATTGGGCACTCATTCCCATTTATCCTTCCCTTTATGTTTTAAGGAAAGCCACTTAAAGCATCAGGAAGGAGGAAGATCATTCCATCAGGATCCAGCCTGGCAATGGGATAATTGTTCTTTCTGTGAAAGTATTCCATATTTTAATAGGTTATTAAATTAAAATGTAACGGCTGACAGGTGATTATTAGAATTTATGGGCTGGACCAGTTTAAGAGGATGACTGGGATATTTATTCATCTTTAAAGATACTGGAAATGCTCCCATTTTATAAATCACCTTTTACCCTTTGTTGTGTCACCTAAAAGACCGTTCCACTCTTAATTAGAAATATATCCAGCTGGTGATCCTATAATCTATTTCATAGTATTCCCGTAGGAAGGGCTCACCTGCAGATGGCTGGGAAACATTCCTGTAGACCCTTCTTCTTAACCAAAGACCCCTCCAGGCAGTACATGATGATGTCCATCACCTTGCAAACAAAAACTACCATCAGCTGAGATCTCAGGGTCATCTCCCCCAAGCTGTGTCCGGCCTGGCTTTGAGCTGCTTTAGCTTGGGATATTTTCCCCAGCAATGTAAAATTTGTGAAACACAGAACAGATCCTTTCTAGTCCCGAAGCGCACAGGGCAAGCAGCGCCTGGGGTGGAGCCGGGGCCTCACCTCCACCAGCAGGTCCACCACGTCGGAGGGCATCTTGTCGATGAGGATCTCGATGACGCGCAGGATCTCGCCCTTGGCGCGGGCCAGCGTGCTGGTGTGGATGTTCTGCTGCGACTGCGTGTTGGCCGCCAGCGCCGTGTGCCGGTGCACCTGGGCACCAGGGACACCGCTGGCACCGGGCACCGGCTCCGTGTGCCCCCCAAGCCCTGTGTGCGCCCTTGACCGCAGCCTGGGCCGGTGCCTGGTGCCGGTGCACACTGAGCTGCCAGCCCCGTCCTGCCCATGGTGCCCATCCCAGCAGAGCCCCAGCCCCGTCCTGCCCACGGTGCCCATCCCAGCAGAGCCCCCAGCCCCGTCCTGCCCACGGTGCCCACCCCAGCCCCAGCCCCATCCTGCCCACAGTGCCCACCCCAGCCCCAGCCCCATCCTGCCCACGGTGCCCACCCCAGCCCCAGCCCCGCTCACCTCCTTGGCGATGGTGGTGATGAAGGCGGGCGGGCGGGCGGTGGCGATCAGCGACAGCGCGTGGCGGGCCGAGCGCGCCGAGTCGGCCGCGGGGCTCAGGGGCAGCCCCATTGTGATGCTAAGCGGCAGCAGCCGCACAAAGGCAGGCACAAAGGGAAGAAATATAGAGTGGAAAGATTAGAACCAGCTTATAATGTCAGTTCAAGGTCACCGGGAGCACTCCGGCAGTTCCAGTATAATGGACTCCCAACAAAGAGCGGTGATTAGGAGTCAGGGTGTTCCAGCATCAACCCCAAATCGAATAATTAACCATGAAGATTGAAAACAGTAAGTGCATCTGTCCAAAGTGGGCAAAAGGCCTTGTTAACAAATTATCTGTATGTGCTGAATACATATCACCCCACGGAGGCCCACGGCGTCTTCCCGAGGATTTATGGTTTGGTCTTTTACAGTATTTTAAACACAGCCTGAAAAATCCCCTGGCCAGAGTAATTCTCCTTAATTCAAGGCTTTTACTGGCTGTGACAAGATAAAAGCAAAAAGCAATAAGGTGCTAAGTACCCAGTAACTGCCAAAATAAAATTTCTATGCACCCTGCACATTATCCAAAAATTCCCCAAAATGTAGGGGCATGGAATCACAGCCAGTTTGGGTTGGAAAGGGGTTTTAAGGATCACCTATTCCACTACCCCAGGGTGCTCCCAGCCATGTCCATCCCAGCCTTGAACACTTCCAGGCATGGGGCAGCCTCTTATTTTTCTGGATAACCTGTGGAAGGGGTTCCTCCTTCTTCCCTGTGCTCTCTGGCTGGTTTTTTTGGGGGAGAGAATAGCAGGAATTTATAATCCCAACCAGTTTATTCTCATTTCCTAATGTGCAGATTAGAATTCCCAAATGTGAAACTAAAAGGTGATGTCCCCATTGGCCTTTCCTTGGGAAACCACAAGTGAATGCAACTTCCAAACTCCTGTCCATGAGGTGTCCCATGACAAAGGGATAAACCAGGGAAGGATTATCCCAGTTAACTTGTGGAGGGGCTGCCAAAGCCAAAGCCAGCAAACCTTTGGCTTTGGCAAGCCAGCAAATCTGGCTGCTCCCACCAGAGAACAGCCCAGGGAACCTGCAATGGTCCCGGGCCAGGCTGGCTGGGACTGGAGCAACCTGGACAAGCGGGATGTGTGTGAAACACAGCTTAACCCAGAAAGCACAAACAAATGGTTCCTGTCATCACCCCAGAGGCCCAGAACGCTGGGAGAACACTCTCTATCCCCAGAGCTGAGCAGTTTCCCTGGCACAGCGTCGCCTCCGCGAGCCAGGGCGAGCTGGGCAGGCGAGGGAGCTCCGAGCACCTGAGTTTTGCCTAACAGCTCGGATACTCCCTCGATTCAGCAGGGAAAAAAGAACCCCACTCGTTTCGCTGGTCAATAAATGTGATTCCTTCTTTTCTACCTAAAAGCAGAAGCTTGACATGAAAGCTCTTTAATAAAACCTCCGGGAGAGGCGGCGGCAGCTGCGCGCCGTTATTGTGTCCGCGGCAAATCCGGCACAAAGCGGGAGCTCAGCGGGGCTCCGCCAGGGTGAGCTCCACACTTAACCCCGGCACACATTGTTGCTCCATTTCTTTCCATCTCCCTCCATCCTGGCTCTGTCAGCAACCGAACAGGCCATTTTCAATCTAAATCTTGTTATGGATTAATAAGCAAACGCTTTCGCGCTTATTATGCAATTTATCATGAGGAAAATTGCGGCGGGCTCCTCAAGGCTCCACGCTGATCCCTTCATTTATTCCCTGCTCTTTGGAGGGAGAGCCAGACTAATCTTCCTGACAGCTAAGGGTGGAATCACAGCAGCACAAGGACTCGCTCCAGAGCTGAGGGCACTGGGATCCTGGAGCTGGGATTTACATGAAACAGGGCTTTGGGAAGGGACAAGGTGCCGGTGCCTCCTGTCACACCACACGGCATCGCTGGAATTCACACAAAAAACAATGGTAATCCAATTTGTCCATATTCCTCCTGCCAACACAGGACAAGGATCTGCTCATTGTATGCCGAGGAAATCCAAACTTACATAAAACGGGCTTAGAACAGTGTCAGAACCCTCGAGACTGAGCGATGTGGAAACACATTTCTGGGATTGGTGCAGCCTTGCAGGTGCCATTTAAATTCTGTGTTTGTCAACAAACATTTCACGGAACCTGGGGCATGATCTGGGTTGAAAGGAACCTTAAGGATGCAAACTTTGTCCAGCCTGGCTTTGGACACTTCAGGGATGGGAAAGCCATGGGTCCTCCCCACCAACCCCTCTCCAACGTGCCCCCGGGGTTGGCACGGTACCAGCCCCCGGCAGGGCTGGCACGGTACCCACGGTACCCACTTGGCCAGCTGCTTCTCGGCGTCGGCGCAGAGCTCGAGCAGCCCCATGAGCACGGCCGACACGTCCATGTAGGGCTCCCAGACGGTGAAGCCGCGGCCGATGAGGTCGATGGCGGTGCGGCGGATGGTGCTGTGCGCCGGGAGCCGCGCGCTGGCCGGCTGCAGCAGCAGGAACGTCAGCGCCTTGCCTGCGGGCGATGCCAGGGCTGTGGGGGCTGTGGGGGCTGTGGGGGGCTGTGGGGGCCGGACCCGCCGTGGGCACGGTGCCCGCACCCTGCCCCAACCCACCCGTGGGCAGCCGTGCCACCCTCAAACACTGCATGCAAATGCATTGGGAGCACTGTCACTACCTAAGGAATCACAGGAAATGCATTTTGAGGGGAAAACCAGAAATGGAATCCTGAATCTTGATCCAGGTCCTGCACATTTTGGAAATATTCCTACTTCATTTAACAGCCCCGCTTTTACTTACACATAAATGGAGGAGGGCAGTGCTGGCTGATAATTTAGCATTATCTCTCCATCATTATTTATTACCCTTCAATAGTGCTTCTTGTGGTAAAGATAATTGCTGATTTTATCAGGCTTTGCTTGGACTGTCCTCAACAAGTGGCTTGGTTTGTTTATTAAACAAGCCTCCTGGTTTCAGGACGGGGAAACCCAACAGAGCTTCTGTGGTTAACTCACACCAACCAATCCTGATCCATGTGAAACAGCCTCAAAATTCCTTCTTTTCACACCACCAGGCTGCTTTCCTGCCTCCAAACCAGCACCTTATTCAGAAGGTGCCTCCTGCACTAAACCCTGCCCTGTCCCCTCAGCACCCAGCAGCAGCCCTGAGCCAAAGGTGGTGCCAGGCAGGACATCTTTGTTTAAAGCTCTGCCCAGCCTGAGCCAAGGAATGAATATTGACAAAAGCATCCCGGCGCTAATGAGTTGTTCGTTAGGGCAATAAACGTGTCACATTAGAGTGGGGCGGACGAGGTAATTAGCCCTGCAACAGCTCAGCACCCGTGGTGTGCATGCCCAGTGCCCACTCACCAAAGCACAGCTGGGCACAACTGCCAGGGCATGATGCCATTCCCACTCATCTGCACTGGCACATTCACTCCTCACGTCACTTCATTAACCCACATGTGCCCAAATGCTCCAATTTATCACCTTGTGCCAGTGCACAGCAGCCCCTGGGTTCCCAAAATGTCCTTCCTTGCCCTGGAATCTCCGTGAGCACACGGCTGCAGGCAGCCTTGTTATCCCCAGTTTGCCAATGGATTTTAAAAAATGAAATTATTTGCTGGGGAAAATCAATAGCCCAGGCAGGAACAAGCCACTGAGAACTCTGATCAAGATCCAACTAAATCCAAATGATGGACTCCCAGAATAGGATTTAACTTGATTGTGACCCTTTCTAGATGATTTTTTTTCCCCTGATCATTCACAGAGAGACAGAAATTTGGAGAGCTGGGTTAAGATTCCATATCCCTTCCTCCCTTTCTGCTCAGTGGAGTTTTAGTCTTTTATTTTTACTCCACATCTTGTCTCGGGTATCAAACCAAGATAAATTGAAAATCACTTGGGTTTTTTTTTGTACAACGATCCCATCCCCATGGGATGCTGGGGGCGCTCCCAGCCCATTCCCACTCCCCAATCCCACCCTTCTCCAGGCAAACTGAACAAACCCACCCCAATGGGATGCTGTGGGCATTCCCAGCCTGTTCCCACTCCCCAATCCCACCCTTCTCCAGGCAAACAGAACGATCCCATCCCCAGGACATGCTGTGGGCACTCCCAGCCCATTCCCACTCCCCAATCCCACCCTTTTCCAGGCAAACTGACCGATCCCATCCCCATGGGATGCTGGAGGCATTCCCAACCCATTCCCACTCCCCAATCCCACCCTTCTCCAGGCAAACAGACCGATCCCACCCCCATGGGATGCCGGGGGCACTCACAGGTGTGCCTGGCCAGGGAGTAGTTGGCGCCGGCGCTGGTGAGGCCAAAGCCCTCGGGGATCTGGCTGGAGCTGCGGGGCCGCGTCAGCAGCTTGGGCGGCTCGATCTCGGCGCCGAACTCGGCGCCGATGACGCCCAGCAGCACGATGGCCGTGGCCTGCTTGCGCCGCTCCTCGTACGACGAGGACACCTTCTTGGGCTGGGGCAGCCCGGCCAGGCAGCCTGCAGGGAGAGACAGGGCTGGGCAGTCAGGGCTGCAAACACAAATTAAATATCCAATGTGGCAGCGGCACCGCGGCATCGACGCGTCCCTGCCAACACCGGGGGTTTCGTACCTCCATTCACCTCCGTTCACCTCGAGAAAACCCCAAAAAAATCAAAATATCCCTTCAAAAGCACCCAAGAACTCACAGGGAAACAAAGTCACCAGCAATTTCCAGCTTGGTTTGCTCAGTGATAGAAGAATTCTATGTTCACCTAGTGATTTCTGCTTCTTGCTCACTTTGAATTGACAGGCTGCAATTTTAATTGGTTTTTTTTTTTCACGATAAGTTCTTTCCATGATGTATGGTATATATATATATATAAAAGCATCTTTTTGATATAGGATCCATCACCACATCCAGCTTCCTATTAAGCGTCAGGATATTTCAATTTTAGAATACCAGCACACACCATTAAACCAAAGGGATACTTTCATACAGCAAAATGGCACCTATGGAATTACAAAGCCACAATCATGAACAGGACATAAAAGTGCAATATTTGTTATTAGTTTAACACAGTCCAGGCATTCTGAATTCCAAAAGCAGAGGAGGTTTTTTTAATTTGGAGTAAAATCCCCAAATCTGGGAAGAAATTATTGCAATGAACCTGCAGTCACTTATTCTGACAAATCAAGCCCACTCTCACCTAGATGTTCATTTCCAGCATCCTAGGCAATTCCCTACCATTTGTAGGGAATAAATGGGAATTCCCTACCATTTGTAGGGAATAAATATAAGGAAGTTTTAATCCTTCCCAAGAGCTGTTTGCTGAGGAGCTGGGAGACAGCACCTGGATTAATGAAGCACAGGGAATGTCTCTGTTAATGACATCCACGGGGCTCCGGAGGAAAACAAGGAATTCGCCGAAATTTAGGAGCTGTGCTCAAGCCAAAAGGGAGAGAAAACCAAGGGAAACCTTAACAATGGGAAGGGAGGGGAAAAAAAGGGAAAAAATCGATAGCAACTGCCTTTGGAGGAAGAAGGATGCAAGGGGCTGGAACAAAGCAGGGCAGGAACAGCTGGAGGTGCCCAGGAGCCGTTTGTGCCGGTCCCACACCCCGTTAACCCTTTCTGCACACCACGGAATGCTTTGGGGGTCAGGGGTTTGGGGATCACCCCATCCCTCCATGAGCCCAGAGTTCTCCAGGCACTATCCAGCCTGGCTTTGGATGCTTCAGGGATGGGCAATTCTGGGCCACAGAATCTGTATCAACCTGGAATGGCCAAAATAAAAATCCCACTGGGAATCCAGGAGCTCCCCTGTGCCAAGATATCCCTCCTTGTTCACCCCACAGGAAATTCCACCCAGGACAGGCTGGGAAAGATCCACATTAGCAATCTGGAATGTGACAGCTTGATCCTCTGCCTCAAACCCCTAAAATCCCCCAAACTCCAAGAAATTCCAGGCTGGCCAAGCCAAGCCTCAGGCCAGCAGCATCCCCTCTGGAAGCACACCTGGAAAGGGGAATTTCATCTGGCTGTGCCCGTTTGGTGTTGTGTCCCCACGCTGCGTGCCCCGTTAATCACAGCCCGGGCTGACACGCAGATCCATTCTCCTGACAGGGCCCTTGATCACCTATCACAGGCACAAAATTAATAACCTCCATGGCCCCGCCAGGAAAACACGAGCTGGGCTGCCAGGAGGACAAAAACCACTGGGAGTGCAGCTGGAAAAATCCCAGTTCAGCCTGATGGAACGACAGGATATATCCCCATCTCAATATCCCAGCGCAAGCCCCAGAGCCCAGGGTGATGGAAGCAGGGGGGAAGTGCCCAAACCCCCCTGGTTTGCTGCAGTTAACACCCAGCAGCACGTGGCTCCCCAGCTCCCCTTAATTGGCTTTGCACACTTCTTGGGGAAATTAATTCCAGCCCAGCTTACAATAACAGGATTAAAGGCCCAGGAGATTCTCTCCGGGGGGAGCTGCACAGGGATCCCCGGGTGTGGGTGAAGGAGAGGGGCACTGCAGAGCCAGGAACCCACCCCAAAACCCAGCCTGGGCCCACAGCCCTGCCCTGAGCAGCCCTGAACCCCCGGGGCAGCCCCTACTCCGGGGTGTAGCTACTCAGCACTTGCACCAGGCTCAGCACTCACACACAGAAACACTGGGAACGGACATTTCACACGGATAATCACTGGCTCAGCACACACACAGAGCTGTGAGGGCTCTCTCCCAATAACCAGGAGTGAAAACATTGCTCAGGAATGCCGGTGACAAGGGAAATGCAGGAACAGGAGGAGATTTTACAAACCCTGGGCCATTGCTGGGTGCACAGCGCCCTCTGCTGGTCCCGCAGAGAACGGCAGCCTGGCAGGGAGCTGGGCGCCTGCAGAATTTGGGAATTTCTCCCTCCCAGCCCATCCTCTGTTATCTCTGCCATCATAACTCACTGCCCATTCCTCATCTCTAATAAAACAATCAGTGCTCTGGAATATCTGAAATTCGAAATTGGGAATCATTGAATGGCAGAGCTCTTGAGGCGCTGGGAGTTGTCATGCATTAGAAATTACAGCTTAATTCCTTGATCTGCTCATTGCTAATGGGATCCCAATATGTAAGAGTCTGTAGACCAATGATCTTTAATATTGGATTTGGAATTTAGTGGCAGCTTCCCAACAGGATCACTTGGAACAAACAGTGATGAGTAAGAATTTGGAGTAGTTACAGCCCAAATAAAATTTAAAAAAAATAACCACACACACACTTCCCCCGGATTGCTGATGTGCAAGAATGGGATTGTGGAGCTTCAGAGTCACTGGCATCAATTTACCCACAAAATTTACCCGCAAAAATGGACCCACAAATCAAAAAATACCATTCCAGAAGTGCTTTAATGCCAGCAGTCCTGGAGCTCAGGGAAGCACCCCAAAAGGAAAATGCAGGAACCCAGGTTATTAAAATTCACACTGCTACAAGCTCAACAGGAGCAACTCCAATTAAAACAGCACTTACCATTTGTTACAGGGTTTCCCTCTGAAAGATTTGATTTCTCCCAGTAAAACAGTTGTAATGTCACACAGAACAAATAACAAATCACTCTGGAACTCATTGGAGGTTACCCAAAATCAGAAAGTCTGTCATTTACACAATTCAAAATATACCCAATATATAATGTAGATATAGGGTATATGTATTATATACCCAATATATGTTATAATATGTCCAATTATATACAATATAATTATACCCAATATATATTATATATATTAACATATATAATACATAATTGGCATATATTACATATAATATAAGCCAATTCACCAAATTCTCAAATTCTGATTCTGATCACTGGAGCTAGGAGAATTTATGCTCAACTGGGAAAAAATGCTGCTGCCCATGTGTGAATTATTTAAACAAACATTTGGTCTGTTTTTAGTTACCAAAAAAAGCCTTTCAGGCATTAAAAGGAGATTTGAGGAGAGCCCAGATTTTCTAAGTAAAACCCACTGGAGTGTAATTAAGGATTTTCAGCTAAAATGTTTCACTCTCCCTAAGTTCTGAGGCGCAAATCCTTTTAAGAAATGACCTTGATAAGCGGAAGCTTTTGGGGAATCCCAAGTTGGAAAAGATCCTGTTGAGGGAAAAATAAGAATTTTTTTTCTGCAGTCCCAATACAAACCTCAGTGTATCCCCTGAACCCAAAACGCAGCCCCCTTGGATCAGATCCCCCCTGGAACAGATGATTTGGGGAACAGTTATGGCTGTGGGCAGTGCATTAACGAAGCGCATTAATTATCCCGGCGACATTAACGACGCGAGGGCTCACCTGCAGCGATGTCATCGTCGGCCAGGTCGTGCTCCTCCTCCTGGGCCTTGGCCTCGGCCCCCGTGGGCTCTGTGGTGGCAGCTGTGCCCTGCAGGGCCTCTGTGGGCACGCCAGCTGTAGGGACGGGACACGGGGACACCGATGGAAAGGCATTGCCAGGGAAACATCCTGGAAATGCTCTGAGGGCAGGGGGAATCTCAGCCCAGGATGGATGGCTGGGCCCTCAATGGATGACTGGGAATGTGGGGTTCCCTCAATGGGTAACTGGGGATGTGGGGTTCCTTCAATGTTAACTGGGAATGTGGGGCTCCCTCATGGTAACTGGGGATGTGGGGTTCCCTCATGGATGGCTGGGAATGTGGGGTTCCTTCAATAACTGGGAATGTGGGGTTCCTTCAATGGATGACTGGGAATGTGGGGTTCCCTCATGGATAACTGGGAATGTGGGGTTCCTGCATGGATAACTGGGAATGTGGGGTTCCCTCATGGATGACTGGGAATGTGGAGTTCCCTCATGGATAATTGGGAATGTGGGGTTCCTGCATGGGTAACTGGGAATGTGGGGTTCCTTCAATGATAACTGGGAATGTGGGGTTCCTGCATGGATAACTGGGAATGTGGAGTTCCCTCATGGATAACTGATGTGGGGTTCCCTCAATGGCTGACTGTGAATGTGGGGTTCCCAGGCCCTGTCCCTGGATGGATGGCTGTCCCTAAGGGTCCCCATGTCCCTCAATGGATGGCTGTCCCTAAGGGTGCCCATGTCCCTGGATGGATGGCTGTCCCTAAGGGTTCCCATGTCCCTGGATGGATGGATGGCTGTCCCTAAGGGGTTCCCATGTCCCTGGATGACTGACTGTCCCTAAGGGTTCCCATGTCCCTCAATGGATGGCTGTCCCTAAGGGGTTCCCATGTCCCTCAATGGATGGCTGTCCCTAAGGGTCCCCATGTCCCTCAATGGATGGCTGTCCCTAAGGGTCCCCATGTCCCTCAATGGATGGCTGTCCCTAAGGGGTGCCCATGTCCCTGGATGGATGGCTGTCCCTAAAGGTCCCCATGTCCCTCAATGGATGGCTGTCCCTAAGGGTCCCCATGTCCCTCAATGGATGGCTGTCCCTAAGGGTCCCCATGTCCCTCAATGGATGGCTGTCCCTAAGGGGTGCCCATGTCCCTGGATGGATGGCTGTCCCTAAAGGTCCCCATGTCCCTCAATGGATGGCTGTCCCTAAGGGTCCCCATGTCCCTCAATGGATGGCTGTCCCTAAGGGGTTCCCATGTCCCTCAATGGATGGCTGTCCCTAAGGGTGCCCATGTCCCTCAGTGGATGGCTGTCCCTAAGGGTCCCCATGTCCCTCAATGGATGGCTGTCCCTAAGGGGTTCCCATGTCCCTGGATGGATGGCTGTCCCTAAGGGTCCCCATGTCCCTCAATGGATGGATGGCTGTCCCTAAGGGGTCCCCATGTCCCTGGATGGATGGCTGTCCCTAAGGGGTTCCCATGTCCCTCAATGGATGGATGGCTGTCCCTAAGGGGTCCCCATGTCCCTGGATGGATGGCTGTCCCTAAGGGTCCCCATGTCCCCGTTGCCCAGGCGAGGGCAGTGCCAGGGCTCTCACGGGAGATGACGCTGTCCATGTACTGGGGCAGGTACGGCGCCCAGGTGTCGATGGTCTCCTTGCGGCCCGCCTGCTCGATCCTGCGCAGCTCGGCCAGCAGCAGCGCCTGCGCCGCCTCCCGCACCTGAGGGGACAGCAAACAGCACAAACACAGGGTCACCAACCACACTGACACCGAGCCTTAGTGCCATTCCTGAGAGTTAAACTGGGATTAACTGGGAACTGTCCCAGCAGCAGCACCTGCAGCACAAGCACAGTCCTGATGCCTTCAGTTTTAGCTTTCTTGTTTTTCCACGTTCTGCACTGCATTGGTGTGGATTTCTTATATATATTTCTGAATTTCATAGAAAGTGCTGGCAAGTTCTCCGCACAGTTTAGTCACACTAAACAATCCTTTTCCAGAACCAGCACTGACAGTGTGGCAGCCTCAGTACCATAAAGCACAAACAACAGAGAATTGAGGAGAGCAATCTAGGAGAATGGGACCCCATCACCTGGAGATGGTACTGGACAATGAACCCCAGTATGGAAATGGAGCAAAACTTATAAAAGTGTGAAAATGGGTGACCTGGAGTCCATCAGGGGTGCAGCCCTTGCACTGCCCAAGGTGCATCCTTTAAAGGCCTTTTATTTAGGGACAAGGACGTCGGAAAACATTTCACTTTAAACTTGTGCAGCACGATATTTAAAAGACAAAAAAGACTAAAAAGGACTCTCATTTTAACGAGTACTTATGCTTTGTTGGACTCAAACCCTCCTTCTTTCTTGCAGCAGGAATAATGATGAGCAACAGTAAATAATATTAATAATGATAATGATAATAGCAATAATGATAAGAAGCAGAGGGCGGGCCTCACCTCCAGGCAGCGATCCTGCCACCTCCGCGCCAGCATCTCCAGCAGGGGCGGCCGGAACTTCTCGAGCCCCAGCAGGTCGGGCAGCATCACGCAGTGCATGGCAGCCAGCTGGCTCCAGCCTGGGGAGCACACACATGAAATGAACCCCAAAAATCACCCAGAACGGGCCCTGAGCATCATCCGGCCCAGCCGCGTCCACCTCGGCTCACGCTGCACAAACCCATCCTCGGTTAAACTTGTGCAAGCGGATCCGAGCACAGCTCATCCTCATCAGCACACTGCTGTCCTGATTTCCCACCTGAATTCTTTATTTCAGCACACTTAATCCAGGGGCATTCCTGCTACAGCTCCGTGCAGGTAAAACCAGGACAGAAATCCAAAGTTCAAATCAAAATGTCCCATATTCTATTCAATATATGTCTGATTTTCAATTCAAATCTCCATCAGCACCAAAACTCAGATTTAAGGCTTCCCCAACAGGGAAACCTACCCCGGGTACCCTTGGGAGAATTCCCTCAGAAATCAAATAAATGATTTTAGAAATCAAAGAACAATGAGGAGGGGTTTTGGCTGAAGTAAAGGCCAAGGAGAAAAGTGAGGAAGGAAATACCTTCGTTGACTAAGAAACAGGAATGGAAAGCAGAAGTGTCAGAGTGCCCAGATTCCGTGCTGGAAGCAGCAGCAGGAGCAACTTGCAGAGGAAAGAAGAAGAAATAAAAAGAGAGAGAGAAAAAAAAAAAGAGGGAAGTGAGGAGAGCAGCAGCAGAAAAACGGGTTAGTATCACTGCAGCATGGAAAACAAGGGGATGATCTTCAACTGAAATATTCAACTTAAAAATAAAACTCGGCTTCAAAATAACATCCAACTCAAAATAATATTGAACTAAATGAGAATTCCAGGTTTTCCAAGAAGGAAGAGGCAGACAAGCAGCTGCAGAGGAACATGGAGACAGTGACAGAAACTGGGATGTTTTGAAAAGACCAAAATACATCTAAATCAAGTGATTTGAAATATGTTTTTGGGCAGGTGGCTTTGGTTTGGCTTCCTGCTTGACTCTAAGTTAGAAACCCAGGAATTTTGCTGCTTCTTCTTGTGCTTTTCCCACATTTGCCCAGATTTGGAAGCTGTGCACCAAAGGGCAGAAAATAAACCCCAATCAGCCCGAGCTGCCCCATCCGTCACTCCAGGGTGTCCAGGATGAATTCCCGAGGGCTGCCTGGAATTTACCTTCATTCTAAATGGGCCTCTAGGCAAAAATGCAACCACAGAAATGCCAAAAAGCCTGAAGGAGAAGGACACAAAACCCTTTTCTCCAGGCCTTCCACCCCAGAGTGGCTGCAGTACATCCCTTCCCAGCCCACTTGCATCGAATGTAGGGAAAGCAGAAATGACAGCTGCACTAAGGCACCCAGGCTGAAACTAAAGAGGTTTCTGCCTGGTTCTGCTCACTCTGCTCCAACGTGAGGAGCTCCAGCCAGCCAAGCACCGAGCTGGGATCACTGCCACAGGAACACTTTGGGATGAGCCTGCAGCTCCAGGCTTTAGAGCCTCCTCAGAATGTGTGGGAGCACTTGAATCAGGAATGATGATGTCAAGGAGGATCAGCAGCTTGTACTGGCTCCTAAACCAGTCCTAATCCCCAGTAATTTCATGGAGGTTAACATTGCATTACTGTGTCCCCCATGCAGTAATTTCTTGGTAACAAGGTGTTAAACTCAGCTGCAATAACAGCATCAAGGGCAGCAAAGAAGCGGTTTTACCTTGTTTGATTTGCCCCTGCGCCGCATGGCTGGCCACGGGAGGGGGCGGCTTCGCCTTGGCCATCTCGGGGGTGCCCGGCCGCGGTGGCCTAGATGGACAGAGACACACACCAATGGAGCCACCCATGCAGCCAGCACCAACCAAAGCACAGCCAACCCTGCACCCCCCCAGAGGGCCCTGCCAGGCCCCGGCAGCGCCGCCCCACCTGCTGGGCCCTTTCTTCATGTGCTCGCCGATGAAGGTGGCGTTGGTCATGCTCATGAGCGTGTTGGCCAGCGAGATGACGGAGAGCAGGTGCTGCGTGGTGACGGCCCGCGACACGCCGTAGGTGCCCTTGCCCAGGCCCTCCGTCACCGACACCCTCCTGCCCAGCTCCTGCGGCGCCGCCCTGCCCACGGGCTGGTTGTAGCCGGGCAGCATCAGGGACATGTGGCCGCCCCGCGACAGGAGGCCGAAGGACACGGAGCAGTGCGGCTTCAGCATGCCCAGGCGCTCCAGGCACAGCTCGTCCAGCACTGAGTTGAGCCCCCAGGCGTGCAGGCACGACATGAAGAGCTTGGCCGTGTCCATGGTCAGGTTGTACTCCAGCAGAGTCAGCGGCTTGGACTTGCTGGAGCGATACTCCGGGTCGCCGTCCTCCCTCCTCTGCCTCGCCGCCTCCTCGTCCTCGTCCTCGTCGTCCAGCAGGTGCTCCTTGATGTTCTCCTTGATGGTCTCCTTGACCTGCTGGAAGAGCACGGCGGCGCGCTTGCCGGCCAGGAAGGAGCCGCCCTTGTCGGCGGCGCCGGGCGCTCCGCGCGCGCTCTCCGGGGACGCGGCGCCCGCGCTGGGCCGCGCCGCCTCCTCCGTCAGCAGCTGGATGATCAGCGCCTCCACGTCGAAGAACAGCACGTGCACGTCGGGGTCCGTCACGTTGGTCTTGATGGCCTGCACCATCAGCGAGTTGTGCGAGTACTTGGGCAAGTTCCCCTGCAAGGGCAGGGCAAAGGGAATTCAGAGCAGAGGCGGGTCTGAAACACGGCCACTGACCACAGAAACCCCACTGCCAGCTGTTTGTGGATAAACAGCGCTCCCCAGGTGAGGCACGAGCTCACACCTCCTTCTCCTGAACCCCGGGACAGTGCAGTTATGTTCCAAGCAACAGCAAGATTGTTATGAAGCTTAAAACCCATTCAATATTTGGAGGGTGAACTGTGGAATCAGTACATGGCACTGGGAAAGCAGCTGCTCAGCGTCACCCAGACCTGCAATTGCAGCCTGTCTTATTCCTCCCAAGGGGAAAGAAGGGAGGAGGCAGGGAATGAAGGGAAAAAGCTGAAGGATGTCAGAAAGGAGACTGGAAACCAGAACGTGAACATCAGCTTTGAAGCATTATTGTCCCTAATCCCTTCATTCCCAACTGCACGAGGAGCCCACACACAAAACCCTGCAGGAACCAATGCAACACTCCCAGTTGTGCCTGGATCCAGCAGGAGCAGACATTTTTTAATGGAAACCTGCTGGTGGTGCTCTGAGGAATGCTCCCACCACATCACTCGCAGATCTCTCTGCCAACAGAAGGCACAGAAAGGGATGCGTGGAGAAGCTGGGAACACCATGTTTGTGTTGCTCTGGCTGAGAACCTTTTGGTTAAAATGACAGAAATTTCCTGAATTTCAGCTCTTTTTATGAACACAGCCCACGCACCTTGTCGGAGGCCTCGGAGGCCAGCAGGTTGGTGGCCAGGGTCTGCAGCTTCTGGTGGGCCACGTTCTTGAGGGCGGCCAGGCTGCGGCGGGTCATGGCCTGCTTCAGGTTGACGGCGGGGTGGCTGAGCGCGTCCACGGCCGCCGGCACGGCCTCGTCGCACGCGCTCAGGATCTCCACGGCCGTGATCCCCATCACACAGCGGTCCAGCGCCCCTGCAGGGGACAGGGACAGCTCAGCACCCACCTGGGGGGGGATAGGGAACCTCTGTGCTTCAGCTGGGCTCTGAGAGGATGGAATTCCCTGCTCCCATCAGGGTCACAAACCCCCAGGGGGAAGCTCCTCATGGAAATGTGCCCAAGGGTTTGAATTCTCCCTCTGTTGGGGGAGGTGGAACAGGAAAGCCTTACAGATAGGACTGGCTGGCAAAAGGTTGTGAGGATATGGGAACTATAAGGGAGATTGAGATGAAAGCCAGGTTTGAGATCCTTCAGTTACTGAACAACTGGAAAACAATGGCCTGGCCAGCTAAAGGTGATCCTCTTTTGATGGAACAACACCCTCTGCTTGCAGACAGGCCCAAGGGTCAGAGCAGACCCTACAGCTTGGCAGAAGGGCCCAAAGAGGAGTTTGTAGGGTTTAACATGTAACACAGCGTGGTAATGGAATGATTCTTATAGGCTGTATGCACATGCTGTAGGATTTGTGTATTGTACCAGATTGGTTAGTGAGAATGAGAATATTCAACACAGAGGAAGATTTATGGTATTGTAAGGGGAACCTTGCCCTCTCATCCTCTTTACCCCTCTCTTTACTTCTGTTTGCTGCTCTGAGCTGTGCTGGCACACACAAAATAAAGGATATTATTATTTTTTTTTACAATAAACCCCAATTTCCACAGCCTGGCTGCAGAGATGTCTCATCTCCATCCTACCCCCATCTCTCCTACATCCCTCAGAGTTAGCTCTAAGAGCAGATCTGTATTTCTGCCTTTCAGATCCATATTTGCGTCCATGAGAAAGGGACCAGGCAGTCTGCGCTCACCGGTGTCCATCTGCCAGACGTACACGGAGCCGTCGGAGCAGCCCACCACCAGGTAGTCATCAGCTGGCCTCCACTTGATCACCTGGATGGGGAACAGGTGCCGGGACGCCAGCATGATGCACTTCTTCTCCCTGAGGCTCAGCAGCCCCACCGAGTGATCGCTGGCCACGGAGCACACGCAGTGCTGCACTCGGGCCTGGGGGGGAAACACAAACAGATTAATCACAGTGCAGGGCTGGGGTTGAAACCTTTCCCCCGCTGGGCAAAGCAGGGTGACCAAACTCAGGCACCCACACCAGTGCTCAAACTCACTGGGAACAGAATTCCCTGACCAGAGATTCCCATCATGAAGAGAAAATGGGTATTGAACCCCATTTTGCTAAGCAAACTCCAGAGTTTTCAGCCAATGTCACTTTGTTCATTAAATTCTATTTATTAAGTTTCAAGAGGAAATATTGTCTCTAAACCCTATTTTAGTAGGTTTAATAAAGCCCCTATTTTCAACCCTTTGCAGAATTAAAACACGGTGGAAGAAACCATAAATGACAGAATAACCAAGCTGCTCTTTGTGCCTCTCTTGCAGAGCTGGGTCAGTGATGCACCCCCAGCATTCCACGTTGCATTCCCACTCTCGAGGAGCACTGAGGGTTATCTGGAGCACTGAGGGTTATCTGGAGCACTGAGGGTTATCTGGAGCACTCACGCTGCAGTTTTCTGGTGGGACCAGCAGCTGGGTGATCTCCCCGCCGTGCACACAGAAGATATGTTTCATCTCTCCCGAGAAGATGTCCCAGATGATGACGGAGAAGTCCACCCCTCCCGAGATGAGGTACCTCTGGTCGTAGCGGGAGGACACCTGGTGAGGGTACAGCAGGCACGTCACCTTGTTCCGGTGGCCTCGCAGCGTCCTGTGAGGGGGCCAGCCTGCCAGGGCACAAGGGCACAGCAAAGAGAGGGAAATGGAGGTTCAACAGACACCTGCATCTCTATTTCAAGTGTTTGTTCTGCGCTCACACCCCAAACTATGGAGGTAATGTCACATGGAACCCACACACCCAAGCACAGCACAGGGATCCCACCAGGAACCCTGGCAGGTTTGCCCTCTGAGATTCCTACTGGAACATCAGCACCCTGGAACAACGCTGGACAGCACAAGATTGTGCTGCAGGGGGCTTTGAGATGCAGCAGCAGAGATGCTCTCTCACCTTATCTCTGCTCCTGCACCTCAAAAAACACCCAAACTGACCCCTCCTGGCTGGGCAGCTGCAGGGACTGCCAGCACAGAGGGCACAGCAGCTTTGGGGGGTCATGCTGCTCCCACATGGCCGTACCTCGGCGCAGCATGTGCTCGCCCTGCAGCAGCTGCACGATGGCAGCAGGTTTGTGGGTTCATTCTGCTCGCCCTGCAGCAGCTGCATGATGGCAGCAGGTTTGTGGGGCTGGTGCATTCCTACCCCTGCATGGCCGTACCTCGGCGCAGCATGTGCTCGCCCTGCAGCAGCTGCACGATGGCGGTCTGCGTGGCGGGCACGATGACGATGCTGCCGTCCTCGCGGCCGCACACCAGGCGCCCGTGGGCCGGCATGTAGACGCTGGCGGTGACGCGCAGGGGCTCGCTGGCGTTGGCCACCATGCTCAGCTGGTCGATGATGCCCGCGGGCCGCGGGCTCAGCTGGTCAAAGGCCTCCTGCAGGGACCTGGACGTGGCTGCCGGCAGGCCTGGGACAGGAGGGGAATACAGGGATGGAGCTGGGAGATGCAATGGGATGGTGAAGGTCTCCCCTGCCCACTGGGGGATTCTCTACTGGGAATGGAGTCACTACAGCAATGCTCATTAAGATCTGGAGCATATCTGGTAAGGTGAAGTTACAACTCCTGCAAGGAGGTAACAATGAAACCCCAACTTTGTGATCTGTGGGAGAACCAGCACAGCTTTACCCAGCACAAACACACAGAAAGCACAAGGACCTGGCTATGGCTGAGGCACCTTTTGCATCCCCATCCAGCACAAACACACAGAAAGCACCAAGCCCTGGCTATGGCTGAGGCACCTTTTGCACCCTCATCCAGCTCAGCACAAACACACAGAAAGCACAAGGACCTGGCATGGCTGAGGCACCTTTTGCACCTCATCCAGCTCAGCACAAACACACAGAAAGCACCAAGCTCTGGCTATGACTGAGGCACCTTTTGCACCCTCCTGCTGGTCCAGGCTGTCGGGCACGCTCCAAATGCACAGCCTCCCCGAGGAGTCCCCTTGGATCAGGAGCCTGCAGGAGAACTCCCTCTGGCCACAGAAGAAGCGAGTCACTGGAGGGCATATCAGGAGCTGTTGGAAAGATAAGGAACCAGCTCAGAGCAGGCACAAAGCACGTGCCCAGCTCCAAGCTTCCCTCCCTTCAAAGCAGGGCAAACCCAACGCAGCCCCTAAAGGGATGTACCTGTTTCTCTGCTCTGTCCAACACGCTGTACAGCAACGGTGGGATCAGGTTCTCCACTGCCTTCCCCACATCCCTGCGGAACGAATCGCTGGCTGGGAGGCAGCTGGGAAACACAGAAAGGACATAACACATTTATATTAATAACACTCCTTGCATTTAAAGAGTGATTGCCACAGCTGGACATCATGGGTGATGCTCCCATCCTCGTGCTCTGATCACGCGAGGGCAAGGAAGGAGCTCCCACATGATTCATGTGGGATACTCAAGATAAAACACTATCACTACCAGAACACATGAAGATATCAGAAAGAAAGTATTTGATTTTATTCCTGTAATTTTTAATTGCTTTGATGCCAAATTTTGAATTAATTTTATAGCTTTATATTGACATGGCCAATATTTCAGTAGTTCTTCAAATCAATCACAGATCAAATAAAGGGGGGTATTCTTCTGTTGAGTACCTGGCTGGGAGTTTATAGATGAAACTCTGTCCATCCTCTGTCCATACAATCACTTTATCAGCTGCCACAAAGTCCCCACCAGTCCAGGTCTGCTCGTTTTCACTGGGCACTGAACATAAGAGGGAATAATCTCCAGCATCAAAGACCTGAGAGGAAACAAAGTCTGCGGTTATGAACCCATGAATTAAATATTAAAACGCCCAGGCAGCAGCTGGTTTTGGGTTCAGTATCACAGAATCATGGAATGGTTTGGGTTGTTAAAGCCATTTAGGGCCACCTTGTTCCAAACCTCACCACGGGCAGAGATTTGGGTTCAACATCTAGGAATACATTAAACAGATGCATATTTACACTGAATATTTGTGTATTTCAGTGAAGGGGCACACTGAAGAGACCCGGATTAAGCCATGGATGTCCCATGAGGTTTATGGGGGCTCCTGAGGGAGGGGGCCGTGCCTTACCCGCCAGTACTTGGAGCACACGACGAGCAGCGAGCGCTGCGTGAAGGCGCAGAAGGAGATGCTCTGGCAGTTCTCGCAGTAGATGGGCTTGGACTCCTCCTCAAACACGGGCGTGGTGTCCTGGGGCACACACACACAAACAGAGCCAGCCCTCAGCCCTCCTGCAGTGCCAGGGGACACCCAAACCCTGCGCAGGTTTTACCCCACAGCCCCTCCTAAGCAGATCTGCAGAGCACGTGGTGTCCCCCTGCCTTAATCCCCAGGTTCCCCAGATTAGTGCTGCTGACCTTGCAGCCGGGGAAGCACATCCCACTCCCTGTCACTGGGATTTCTCCTCAGCTGATATATGTATTTTCCATGAAAAAAACCTTGATTTGCCTCTGAGATCTGGGGTAAATCTCCTTTAAGACTTTTATTCATTAGTACCCAGGAAATGGCAAATAACAGGGAGCTGGAGATAATGCCATAGAATGAATATTCCTAAAAATTGTATGGTCTGCGCAGCAAAATATTAACCCAAATTACTACATGGTACAAATGAAAACCAGAGCTGGGAAAATTGGACATAATCCTACACTTCATTTGGAAATCGGTTCTCTGAGAAGTATTAGGAATACTGGAAACCAGTAAGGGCAAATTCAGTCAGTAATTTTCCATAGGAATAGGAAAAAGGCCATCAGCAGCAGAATATGAGGGACAGAAGCCTCCATGCCACCAGAAGTGCCACCGCTGCAGCAGCCCGTGCCTACCTGCATGCGACTGACCTCCGAGGTGATGATCCAGACCTTGAGGATGCCCGTCACGGACACGGCCACCACAGTGTCCTCTGGGAAACACACAGTGAGCCTGGGGCACAGACAGCTCCCCCCTGGCTTCCCAGGGAACCTGGGGCTGCCCCTGCACCCCTGGCAGCGTCACCTTGTGTCCTGTTGGAGCGGATGATGCTCATGGAGCTGATCCAGTCCGGAGAGATCTTGGATATCAGCGAGTAGAGAACCTCCAGGCTGGTTGCATCCACCACCAGGATTTCAGGATAGTGTCCATGGCACAGGAGCCTGCCTTCCCGCTGCGTGCCGACTGTGAACTGATAGAACTGCAGAGATGGCAGCAAACAGGGGTCAGAATCCATGGAGGGCAGGATTAACCCATCCTGGCCTGAGGGGTGCCCCCAGACCCATCGTGCTGCCTGCAGAGCTCACCTGGATGCCCGTGTGCGCACAGGCCAGCTTGGTGAACTCGATGCACCTCCCGTCGTTCACATCCCACAGGCACATCTCCCTGGAACACAGGGAAAACACCACGTGGAAAACGAGCCCTTCCAACCCTTCGCGCTGGGGGGACTTCACTGGAACCATTTGTCAGGGATTAGGTCAGTTGTATTTAGAGAAACTCAAAATCAGCTGGATTTTCCAGTCCTCCTAAATCCACACAACCTCCTGCTCCCTGTGAGGATAAATTACAGAACCTGAGCAGCTACCTGCTTCTACCATTCAACTGCTGCTCTCTGATTAATACATACAACCAATCAAAAAGGAAATGTATTTGCTGAGGAATTTGATCTCAAGGATAAAATTCAAACACAGCATTGAATATATGGATAAACTGGGCACAAGTTCCCATTATTGCACATAATAAACACTGAGAAACTCACCCACTCTCTGATGCACTCACTATATATTGCTTTTCACTGGAAGCTGAGGCCTTGGATAAACAAGTAACTGAGGCTGTATGACCAAAGAGCAGAGCTCTGGGATTGATCTGGGAGCAGGGAAAGAAAACAGGCAGTCAAAATCACGCAAATGGCCACAACATCCATACCCCAGCTTCCTACTTCATGTCTTATATATGCATTCATATGTGCACACACATTTAATTAACACATCATCGAATGGATCATCTTGGAAGACTTTTGGCTCCACACAGGAATAAGAATTTGGGGGGAAAAAGCATTTTGCAAACTCCTCTCACTATTTACAAATCAAGAGCTGAATTTGGCTCAATTCAATTTAAATTGAGTTTGGCCAAATATAAAAGACTGTGTTGCACATTAAGAGTTTTCCCCATAAATCCATAAGTAAGGGGAGACCTCAGAGCCCCTTGCAGTGCCAAAAGGGGCTCCAAGAGAGCTAGAGAGGGGCTTGGGACAGGGAATAGAGTGCCAGGAAAAGGAGGAATGGGATATCGAGAAGGGACTCCTTTCCACAACACCATATTGAACAGCCCAATTAGCAGGCAACTGGTTTAGAGCAGCTCCAAGAAATTGGAATGAGTTAAACAAGGTGCTGCTCCTGTAGGAAGCCCAAGAGGCAAAGCCCCTCTTTGTAACCCGTGCAAGCGCTGCGGGCAGGGCAGAGAGGCTGCCCGAGCACGGGGACAGGGAGCACAGGCTGAGGGAAGGGCAGGGCAGAGCGGCTGCCCGAGCATGGGGACAGTGAGCACAGGCTGAGGGAAGGGCGCTCCGTCACCTGCAGGTCAGGAGCCAGGTCCCAGAGGCAGATCTGCCCGTCGTGGCAGCCGGTGACGATGACGGAGCCATCGACGAGCAGCAGCGAGGACACGCAGTGCGTGGGGGCGCGCCGGCCCCACAGCACGATGGGCAGCACCAGGCTGTTCCCGGCCATGGCCACGGCGCGCCTGCAACCCAACAGCGCCACAGCATCAGCAAGGGCTGCTCCCTGCCCTCAGGGGTCTGCCAGCTTTTCAGCTCACGTTTTTCTGTCTTTACCCCTCATGTTTGTGCCATCTTTTCCCCTCATGTTTCTACTATCCTGTCCCTTCCTGTCTCTGCTGTTCTGTCCCCTCATAGTTCGGGCCCTTTTCCCCTCACGTTCCCTGCTCTTTTTCCCCTCATGTTTCCTGCTCTTTTCCCCTCATGTTTTTGCCATCTTTTCCCCTCATGTTTCCTGCTCTTTTTCCTTCATGTTCCCTGCTCTTTCTCTCTCATGTTTTTGCCATCTTTCCCCCTCATGTTTCCTGATCTTTTCACCTCACATTCCCTGCTCTCTTTCCCTCATGTTTTGCCATCTTTTCCCCTCACGTTCCCTGCTCTTTTTCCCTCATGTTTTTGCTATCTTTTCCCCTCACATTTCCTACTCTTTTTCCCTCATGTTCCCTGCTCTTTTTCCCTCATGTTTTGCCATCTTTCCCCCTCACATTTCCTACTCTTTTTCCCTCATGTTCCCTGCTCTTTTTCCCTCATGTTTTTGCCATCTTTCCCCCTCAGGTTTCCTGTTATTTTCCCCTCATGTTTTTGCCATCTTTTCCCCTCATGTTTCCTGCTCTTTTTCCTTCATGTTCCCTGCTCTTTCTCTCTCATGTTTTTGCCATCTTTCCCCCTCATGTTTCCTGATCTTTTCACCTCACATTCCCTGCTCTCTTTCCCTCATGTTTTGCCATCTTTTCCCCTCATGTTCCCTGCTCTTTTTCCCTCATGTTTTGCCATCTTTCCCCCTCACATTTCCTACTCTTTTTCCCTCATGTTCCCTGCTCTTTTTCCCTCATGTTTTTGCCATCTTTCCCCCTCAGGTTTCCTGTTATTTTCCCCTCGTGTTTTTGCCATCTTTTTCTCTCATGTTTCCTGCTCTTTTCTCCTCACATTCCGTGCTCTTTTCCCTTCATGTTTCTATTCTTTTTTACTTCATGTTGTCCCTTTCATGTTTCATCTTGTGCCCTCCTGTTTCTGCCATTCTGTCCCCTCATTTTTCCCACCCTTTCCCCTTCATGTTTCCTGCTCTTTTTCCCTCATGTTTTTGGCATCTTTTCCCCTCACGTTTTCTGCTCTTTTCCCCTCATGTTTTTGCCATCTTTTCCCCTCATGTTTCTGCCATCTTGTCCCCTCCCATCTCTGCCATTCTGTCCCCTCATGTTTGCCACCATTTTCCCCTCACATTTGGGAGGCCCCAGGATGCAGCAGATGGGGAGCAGCAGAAGGACAGACAGACATGACCCCCCAGGTAGGAGGCAATTTTGCTGTTTATTTACTTTATGAGGGTGTGTGTGTGGCGGGGAAGGCTGCAGTCTGGCCAAAATCCAAAATATTATCCTTTAAACCAACAGGGAAAGGAGTAAAAATTGGGGGCCGAAAAGCACATCCCTGTGCACATAAGGACTTTTGCCCAAATCCCTCTTTCTAGAGTAATTTTGAAGTCACAAATGTTTTAAACCCTGAGGCTGAAGCAGTTTTTGTACCCCTGATGTTGTTATGTCCCTGCTACACAGACATTCATGTTGGAATATGGAATATCCTGCCTTAGGTGAAATCAACCTTGTATAATCCACTGGATGCTGGCCATTCTCCAGCAGGAAATGGGTCCAGCACTATCTTTACAGCAACATTTCGGATATTCTGAACATATTGACACCAAAAACACAGTGGAATTTCAGTTGTCCCTGGGCCAAAACGATCTCAATGACTGGGAATAGCAACTCGAGTTGTGGCAATAAAACCCACTTGAGTTTGCACAAGATTTAAACCCCACAACAACCCTCTGTTTGTGGTAGCAACATTCCCAGCCTGCCCCTGCTGTTAGAATGGAGGTTTTCTTATCGGTGAAAAGGTCCTGTTAAATTAATAACCAAACACTCTTTGTGGATTATCTTGTGGAGGTTTATGCTCTGAACTCACCCCGGCTCAAAGCAGAGCTCTGATTTAGAGGAGGATGAAATATGTGGGGTTTTTGTGGGGTTTTTATAGCTATATATACGTGGAGTTTTCACGGGTCTGTAAACCTGTTTCACAGCACTTCAGAGGGGATCAATCTGAGTGATGACAGCAAAACTGGGGTCACTCTGAGCTGCACAAGCTGTGCCATTCCAGCAGGAATGCCTGTCATTTCTCACGCGTGTAAAAGCACAGGAGCTGTGACTCCGTGTGATGAGCCCTGATCCATTCCAGCAGGAATGCCTGTCATTTCTCACGCGTGTAAAAGCTGTGACTCGGTGTGATGGGCGCTGCCACCCTGCGCAGGCAGGGAGCTGGAATGTGACTGTGTCCGTGGAAAAAAGGGGGAAGGGAGCGAGCCAGGGCAGGGCAATGAATGGCTAAGGATTACACGTGGTGGCTCCCGGGAGGCTCCTGGCAAGGCAGGGATCAACTCTGGCGTTTCCACAAAATCACCAAATCACTGAGATCGCATCAAATCACCCTTCCCAGGCAGGCAGCTCATTTCGGGCAGCCCACTGGCCCCTCTTCGTCAAAAGCTATTAAATTAAAGCTCGGTTGTAATGGTCAGGATCAATAAAGAGCAAAAATCCAGGCTTTCTGCACACTGCAAACCACACCTGGCCCTGCAGAGTTAATTGTTATGCAATGCTGGATCAATTGCTCTGTCTGGACCATCATAACACAGCAAGAGAAATTAATGCAGCATTTTAAACAACGTTTTAAACAAACCAAGAGCTACAATTAAAGCAGGCTCATTTGCAGGGAAATCATCATAAAAATGGCATAAAAGCAGGAATAAAGTGTCCAGATGCAACAGACCAAAATGCAAATATCAACAACAAGAACAAAACCGCCCACACAAACATGAATACCCACTCCATTTTTGTGAGGAAACAAACCAGAAACGACTAAAGCAGAGCTGAAAAACACAAAAATCCCTTCCCACCGCTCCCAGTTCAGGGAACAAGTCACAGTGTTCCTGTGTCACAGGGCTGTCCAAAACAGCTGCATTTTTCAATAAATACAGAAAGTCCCCTGCTAGGGCCCAGCATTGCTGCTTGAGATCGTTCATTTAACAATTCTGCATTTAGAGCCACTTCTGAGCACTTCCTACCCACCCCACTCTGAATAAAGGGAATTTTCAAAAGGAACATACAGGAGGGTATCACAACACACAAGAGCACTAGCACACAACTAACCCTAAGAGATTTGGGATTTTCCATGCAGAAACCACATTATCAACCCCCTGACAGTCCCATTTCAAGGCCAGCTCTCAGAGGATTTCACAGCAAGGCTCTGGGAGAGAGAGGAAAAACAAAAACTACCTCTTTCCTTCTAGTTTGTGACCGTGGCAGCGCAAGGCCTTCATAAAAAACTTCCTTTTCAGGAAAAGCCACATCCTGATTGCTCAGGAATTTGGGTTCCAGAGCTCAGCCCCAGCACACACCAAGTGCAGCCCCTGGCAGCACCAAAATGCCTTTTTGTCGGAAAACAATCAATAATTCCATTTTTTGACATCAGTGATGACAAAGTACAGGAGCAAATCAGCACTGTCCCAAAAGCAAAAAAAAAAAAAAGGGAACTTGGAAACACAAAATGGAGATGCCACGAGTACAATTCCTCCTGTGTCTCCATGGGGTAAATTGGTGTCTATCCATAAGCACCAAAATCCTGGTTTTCCTCCCAGAACACAATGGAGCAGATTATTGTTATTCCACGTACACAGGGATGTACACACATCATCCTTGTATTTATTTCCTCCCCCTGAAATTTTCTCACATAAAACCTTGCATGTAATAATAAATAAATAATACGGAAATAATTGTACTCTTAGACATACAGCAAACGCAGGGATGTGGGAGACACATAACAATATTGTACAATTAACAGAACAAATGCAGGGATGTGTTAAAAAACCCTCCCAAAAATAGAATTTTTAAATTATTTTAACAGAAAGCAATTATTTAAATGAGGAAATGAACAAAAAAGAATGTTAACTAATGCGTGACTCTTTGAACTGCTCTGCTTGGAGGTGGGACTTAGGCACATTTAATCCCGGATCAGTTCCTATTTCAGTAAAGCCACTAAACTGATTTTTCAAGTACAAGGAGTGAAACACTGAATCCAAGACTCCAACCCTTTCCAAGCTGTCTACCCAGAAATCCACACTGTGGATTTTTACAGAAAAGCCCCCAAACAAAACAAACCCATGGGAGGAAGAGGTAAAGCAAAAGTAACCCTGCCTCTGTTACACCAGAGCAGCTCTTCCCAAACATTTGCATTTCCACCGAGGAAAGAATTAATCACAGGATTTGTGTGCAATAATCTGCCCCCAAAATACGAATAAATAGCACTGAACAGTGTTAAATAGTGTAACATAGCTATGAATGGGCTGTTTATGCATTTTGGGAAAATCTAATGATTTTAAATCTAATGACGGGTTAGACTTTCTAATTGTTACTTAGGGATGGAGAGGGAGAATACAATGAGAACACCTTCCCTGGGTATGCAGGAGCTTCCAAACCCAGAGAGAGAACAAAACACTAATTTGGGGCACGAGAGTGGAGTTAATTAACACCTTGGGAAGGCTCTTGCATGTTTTCCCGGTGCTTAATTTGATGGCACACTGAAGCCACTGTAATTTTTCCTGTTTCGAACTGTCACCAAGGACAGTTATCCAAAGCAGCTGGAGCACCCCAAATCCCATCCCTGGGTGCCAAGAGCACCGCGTCTGGCACGGGAAAGGGAAATAAAGCCGGGCAAGGCTGCGAGGTAGCAAAAAATCGGCATTAAAAGGCATTTAACCCCCCCAGAGAATCCATTCCTGCCAGGAGCCTCTCCGTTAGCAGCGATGGAACCCTCCATCCATCCATTAATAACCCGGTGCTCGCTTTGAGGTGAGCCCTGACGGAATCCCAAAGCCCATCGTGCTCCGTTACCGCTGTCCCGGGATCCCTGGCTCCCTGGGCTCCGGCCCAGCCGGGTGTCGGTCCCGGACCGCCCGGCTCCCCGCGCCTGCCGCTGCCGCAGCCTGCTCAGCGCTCCCGGCGCAGGGGATGCTGCGGGGCCTGCGGAGCGCCGCGGGCTCGCCCCGCGCTCCCGCCGGCAGCGAGCCGCTCTCCCGCCCCGGTCCCTGCCGCACCTGCTCGGTGCCGGTGCCGGTGCCGGTGGCGGGCGCTGTCCCGGCCCGCGGGTGTCCCGGGCGCCGCGGCCCCGCCGCGCTCGGTGCGGCAGCGGCCGGACGACAGCGCGTCACGTGACACCGGCGCAAAGCCCCGGCCGGCGCGCTTGACGGCAAAGCGCCGCCGCCGTGGAAACCGCCGGGTGACGCTGAGGGAGCGCGGGGAAGCCGCCGGTGATTACTTGCTTTAAAAATTAATTCATTGGTTAGCGATTGCTGCGAGGCTTTTGAATTACAGCAGGCGAGGGTAGAGTGCTGGGGATATTCTTGGTGTTTAGCAGGAAAAACGGAATTATGAGACGTCTTGAAGTGACATTATGAAGTGGCCCTCAGGGATGTTCTGAGGGGCGGGGAGCCTGCGGGATGTTCTGAGGGGCGGGTGTGCTGCTCATGGTTCTAAAGTACGTTGGGAACTTGTGAGAAATGACGCTGCGAATTGGGTCGGAGAAAGTCCTGGATTTAATTTTGGTTTTATTTTGTGGTTATTACAAGCACTTATATCTTATTTCCCCTCTTTTGGCTTCGGTGTTTATTTCGCAATTCTTTTCCGTATCGCGGCGGCGCGACTTTATTAAAAAGCATAATTTCAGTAAGGTGACAAAAATTTACATCAGTCATCCCCATAACGTCACCAAAAAACGAGTTGATGACGAAACTAGTACTGAAGTTTTATTTTGATATTTAAAATCGCGTCTCTCCCCTCACAAAATTCCCGCGCTTGCGCTTTCCCAAAATGGCCGCCAGGGGGCGCCGCTCCCTCACGGCTGCCCGTTCTCAAAATGGCGGCCGGCGACCTCGCTGCCCGTTCCCAAAATGGCGGCCGGTGACGTCACCGCATCCGCACTGCCCTACCCCAAGATGGCGGCCGGGCGGGAGCGGAGCGGGGCGGCCGCGCCTGCGCCCGTGCCAGCGGTGCATGCCGGGCGTCCTGCCCGCCGTGACGCTGCACATCGCACCCGGCACCGCCACCGGGGCCCGCGGCCATGGCGGGCGTGAAGGTGATCGCCAACGACACCGAGTTCCAGCCCGAGCTGAGCGCCGCCGGCTCCCGCTTAGCCGTGGTGAAATTCACCATGAGGGGGTGAGTGAGGGCGGGGGGCGGCTCCTGCGCGCCCGTTCCGCCTCAGGCTCCGGGAAAGGCTCCGCTGTTGCCGTGTTTTTATTCGGGTTTCCCCGGCGCGGGTTGCAGCGTGAGGGGCGCTCCGGAACGCGTCAGTGCAGTCGCAGCATCAGCGCCTTTCTAAGTTCCGTGATTTTTAACACAATGTTCCCAGATCCTGGGATAAATTCCCGTTTTTCCCGCCGAACCCACTGCCCGCGGACCCGCCATCCCTCAGGCGCTCTGAGGGAGCAGGGGCTGCGCTGCTTTAAAGCCCCGTTAAAGGGCAGCAAAGTGATGGGAACAAGGCACGGACAGCACTAAAAGCAACTTAAAACTTGCAAAAACATCTTTTGCCCCATAAAACTTGCCTTGATCCGCACCCCATTTGCCCGGGACAAGTAGATTTTCCCTTTTCCCCTCCTCAGCAGGGAGGTGCGACTGTGATGAAATCGAGATGAATTTGTCACCAAATAAACCTGGATATGTGAATTATCCCCGTTAATTTGTGAAATTAGGGAGAATAGTGATAATCTCGGGTCTTTGGGGGTTCATAGGGCACCTCATTATTTTGTGGCTGCTGCCTCTTAGTTATGGGTGGTTTTTTGCCAATTTTCTGCGTCGGGGTTTTTTCATTCCACTTTTCGTTTCTCTTTCTCAGTGAGAAACTCCCTTTACAGGAATTGCTGCAGCCGAGCACTTCCTACACTTTTGGTGACGCAGAATAAATAAAAAATACACATTTTCATCCAAGGCAATGCAATTAAATCAAAAGAAACCAACTCTGTCCTCCCAGGGCCAAATAAATATGGGAATAACTGGTTAGAGCTGTAAATGAGATTTGTTGTGGGAACAATTCGATACGTGTTGACCATTAAATATTTAAGTTGTGTGTAAATATAATTTTTTCCCTGGATGGGCTAAAGACATGAGTTTTTTGTTAGTAGTATTTTCCCTTTGTAACACTTGCTTGAGCAGGACTGTGGTAAAAACGCTGCGAATAAAGACAATAAATTGCAGGTTCCCCAATGTCACAGTTCATTGTATCAGCAGCGGACAGCCAGGTAGAGAGGCTGCTTTTCCAGCAGGATATCAGGGAGAGCAGGAACATTCTGATTCCATGTGGGGCAGGCAATGACAAAGAATCCAGGCACGGAATTCATGGAAGTGTCGCTTTTCCCGCAGGTGCGGCCCTTGCCTGCGGATCGCGCCCGCCTTCAACGCCCTGAGCAACAAATACCCGCAGGCCACCTTCCTGGAGGTGGACGTGCACCAGTGCCAGGTGTGTGCTCCAGAACCTTCCTGCTGCCCAGCAGGGCACAGCGAGGGCACAGCAGCCCTGGCAGTGACTGCTCCCAACCTGGAGATCAAATCCCTGCCAGGGACAAATATCCCTGCTGTGCTGCCCTGCCTTGGAGCAGTGGGAAAGCACAGAAATTCACTGATCCTCACCCCACAGCACTAGGGTGAATTAAATACATTTTAAAAAATGAACTAAATGGGTTTATTGGTGGCACTGGGTAGCTCCCAGAGACTGCCTGAAGCACTAATGGGGACTCCCATCTGCTCCCAGGGCACGGCTGCCACCAACAACATCTCAGCAACGCCCACGTTCCTGTTCTTCCGGAACAAGGTGCGCATCGACCAGTACCAGGGAGCAGATGCCGTGGGCCTGGAGGACAAAATCAAACAGCACCTGGAGAACGATCCTGGCAACAGCGAGGACACTGACATCCCCAAAGGATATGTGAGTAGCTGCCCACAGCTTTGTTGTGTAGCTCAAGTGTTACAACAAATGTGCTTGAAGGCAAATAGCTGGGTTTTAGGCAGAGCTGCCTGAGAAAATGTAAATATTGACATATACACATTTCCTAAGAATAAAGGATGTCCCTAGTCATTAAAATGCATTTTGTGTGCCGTGCTGTGGCTGTCCCAGGTGTGAGCAGCTGTGCTCTCTGTCCCCAGATGGATCTGCTGCCCTTCATCAACAAGGCTGGCTGCGAGTGCCTCAACGAGAGCGACGAGCACGGCTTCGAGAACTGCCTGCGCAAGGACTCCTCCTACCTGGAGTCCGACTGCGACGAGCAGGTGTGTGCTGCACGTGGGACAGGGCTGCACGTGGGACAGGGGCTGCAGGAAAGGATGTGCTGCCCATGGATCCAGGATGTTCTCCTGCAGGCTCCCAAGGTTTCCACCCTGAGAATGCCCAGGCACAGGGCAGTAAAGGCCCAGGATGGGTGGAACAGGGGAACTGAGCCCAGCATTTTATTCCACAGCTGCCCTATTCCTGTCTCCTGTGCTGGGTTGGTTCCAAGTGCACAAACCAGTGTGTAATTTTGGTTTTTTCCCTCTTTGTTGTTTTCCACTTGGTTCCAAGTGCACAAACCAGTGTGTAATTTTGGTTTTTTCCCTCCACAGCTGCTCATCACTGTAGCTTTTAGTCAGCCTGTCAAGCTTTACTCTATGAAACTGCAGGGGCCAGACAATGGTGAGTGACACACGTGGAATTATTTGTTGTTGATTGATGGGCAAAGATCAGAGTTTGATACACAAATCAGTTAATTATAGATAGATGCACAAAGTGTTTCCTACAGTTTGGTACACAAAGAGAAGTGATACACAAATCAAAATGTTTATTATAGATTCATGCACAAAGTATTTCCTATTGTTTGATACACAAAGAGAAGTATTTCTATTGATACAAGTATTAATTATAGACTGATACACAAATAGAAATATTTATTATAGATTGATATGCACAGAAGTATTTTTATAGATTGATGCACATTTGCAAGTATTTATTATATATTGATGTGGACATACAAATGTTTATTATAGATTGATACACAAATTATTTATTGTAGTTTGATACACAAATCAAAGTATTATAGATTGATACACATTTACAAGTATTTATTATAGATACACAAACAGAAATATTTATTACAGATTGATGCACACATAGAAGTATTTATTGTAGATTTATACATAAATAAAGTATTTATTATAGGTGGATACACACATAGAAGTATTTCTTATAGATTGATACACAAATAGCAATATTTGTTATAGATTGATACACAAATTATTAATTGTAGTTTGTTACACAAATAGAAATATTTATTGTAGGTGGATGCACACATAGAAGTATTTATTATAAATTGATAAATAAAGTATTTCTTAGAGTTTGATGCATACGTAGATTTATTATTGATTGATGCACAAATAGAAATATTTATTACAAATTGATACACAAATAAAGTATTGAAGTTTGATACACAAATAGCAATATTTATTATAGGTGGATGCATACATAGAAATATTTATTATAAATTGATACACAATTCATTGTAGTTAGATACACCAAATAGAGATATTTGTTATAGGTTGATGCACAAAGTATTATACATTGATACACAACAAGAAATATTTATTATAGATTGTTACACAAATATTTACTATAGTTTGATACAAAAATAGAAATATTTGTTGTAAATTGATACACACATAGAAGTGTTTATTATAGATTAATACACAAATTATTTATTGCAGTTTGATACAAACATAGAAATATTTATTATAGGTGGATACACACATGGAAGTATTTATTATAGATTGATGCACATTTACAAGTATTGTAGACTGGTACACAAATATAAATGTTTATTACAGATTGATCCACACATGGAAGTATTTATTGTAGATTGATACATAAATAGAAATATTTTTATAGGTTGATACACATGTAGAAGTATTTATTATAGTTTGATACACAAATAGAAATATCAGTTATATATTGATGCACACATAGAAGTGCTATAGATTGATACGCAAAAAGAAATATTTATTATAGGTGGATACACAAATAAAGTATTTATTGTATTTTAATGCACAAATATATGCTATAGTTTGATACACAGTAGAAATATTTATTATAGGTGGATACACACATAGAAGTATGTTTTACAGCTTGATACACAAATAAAGTATTTCTTATTGTTTGATGCACACAGATTTATTATAGATTGATACATAAATAGAAATATTTATTATAGATTAATACACAAATACTTACTATAGTTTGATATGCAAGTAAAAGTATTTATTATAGATTGATAAACACATCCAAGTATTTACTGTAGTTTCATACACAGATAGAAGTGTTTACTGCAGTTTGAGACACAAATAGAAATATTTATTATAGATTGATGCACAATTTGTTTATTGCATTTTGATACACAAATAGAAATATTTGTTATAGGTTGATACACAAATAAAGGATTTGGTGTAGTTTGATACACACATCAAAGTTTTTATGATAGACCGATACACAAATAGAATTATTTCTTATAGATTGATACACAAATTATTTATTGCAGTTTGATATACAAATGGAAGTATTTCTTATAGATAAAAATAGCAATTATAGCTTGATACACAAAATGAAGTATTTACTGTACATTGATACACAAATACCATATTTGCTATAGTTTGATACACAGGCAGAAGTGTTTATAATAGATTGACACACAAAGTATTTACTGTAGATTGATAAATGAATATTTCCTGTAGTTTGATACACAAATACAATCATTATTGTGGTTTGGTACACAAATAGAAGTGTTCACAGTTTGGTAGCCTGGAGAGAGACCTGGATTCAATTCCAGGCCAGAGTGAGATCCATGGAAATGTTCCCAGCATTTTATAATAACCAAGCTCCCACTGTGCAGGGTGTGCAAGCTCCTGGCTGGGTCCTGCCATTTCTGGGGCTGTAATTCCCATTGCCTGTGTGTCCCAGGCCCCAAATCCATCCCTGGGACTGTAATTCCCATTCCCTGTGTGTGTCCATGGCCCCAAATGCATCCCAGGGACTGTAATTCCCATTCCCTGTGTGTGTCCATGCCCCAAATCCATCCCAGGGACTGTAATTCCCATTCATTCCCTGTGTGTGTCCATGGCCCAAATCCATCCCAGGGACTGTAATTCCCATTCATTCCCTGTGTGTGTCCATGCCCCAAATCCATCCCAGGGACTGTAATTCCCATTGCCTGTGTGTGTCCATGCCCCAAATCCATCCCAGGGACTGTAATTCCCATTCCCTGTGTGTGTCCATGGCCCAAATCCATCCCAGGGACTGTAATTCCCATTCATTCCCTGTGTGTGTCCATGCCCCAAATCCATCCCAGGGACTGTAATTCCCATTGCCTGTGTGTGTCCATGCCCCAAATCCATCCCAGGGACTGTAATTCCCATTCATTCCCTGTGTGTGTCCATGCCCCAAATCCATCCCAGGGACTGTAATTCCCATTCATTCCCTGTGTGTGTCCATGCCCCAAATCCATCCCAGGGACTGTAATTCCCATTCATTCCCTGTGTGTGTCCATGCCCCAAATCCATCCCTGGGACTGTAATTCCCATTCCCTGTGTGTGTCCATGCCCCAAATCCATCCCAGGGACTGTAATTCCCATTCCCTGTGTGTCCATGCCCCAAATCCATCCCAGGGACTGTAATTCCCATTCATTCCCTGTGTGTGTCCATGGCCCCAAATCCATCCCAGGGACTGTAATTCCAATTCCCTGTGTGTGTCCATGCCCCAAATCCATCCCTGGGACTGTAATTCCCATTCATTCCCTGTGTGTGTCCATGCCCCAAATCCATCCCTGGGACTGTAATTCCCATTCCCTGTGTGTCCCAGGGCAGGGCCCCAAGTCCATCAAGATTTTCATCAACCTGCCGCGCTCCATGGACTTTGAGGAGGCCGAGCGCAGCGAGCCCACGCAGGCGCTGCAGCTGGGCCCCGAGGACATCCGCGAGGACGGCATCGTGCAGCTGCGCTACGTCAAGTTCCAGAACGTCAACAGTGTCACTGTGAGTGCCACCAGCTGGGCAGTGGCACTGCTGGCTGTTTGTCACTTTGTGTCAGAGCCCGGCCAGCCTGGGGCTGTGGGCAATCCCTGCTGGGGTTCCAGGCTGCTCCATGAATCGGTGTTAAATAACAGGGATGTGTGTGATGGAAATGAAGGTGGGATTTGGTCAGCTGCCACATCTGGAGGGCAGAGATGGGGTGTGCACACAAGGGGGAGATGTCAGAAGCCAGCACTTCCCTCTGGCCAAGGGCTCAGAGAGCCTTGCACAGAGCCCAGAACACCTCTGGCTCTGAAAGTTACCAACCTCAGGTGAAGGTCTGCAAGTCAGGACACATTAAACAGAATAATAGTGAAGTTATCCCAGGGTGGAAAAGTAGATTTTAGTGGTTTTGGTATGGCAAGATGCAGGGAACTGAACTTTCTCCCTCTCCTTCTGTGATGGTGGCACTTCTGCATTGGTCTGGAGCAGAAGCTCCCTGTCTAACACAGGGGATAGGTACTGGTACATAATTGTACACATCATTAAAAATCACATCATAAAATACACACATCATATTAAAAACATAAGTTTCTAATATAAAGACATAACACAGAGTGCCTGGGACTGTCCTGCTGGACAAGAAAAAAGAATTTTCTAGATAAGATCCAATAAACAACCTTGAGAGTCCTGACTCCTTCTTCAAGGTGGGAAAAAAGACTTTGGAACTTTTCTCAAAGTCACTCTGACAAACAGAGATCCCCACAGCAAAGCTCTGACTCCATGGTTCTGAAGGCTGATTTATTATTTTATGATAGATACATTATTAAAACTATAGTAAAATAATAAAGGATTTCATCAGATGCTAGCAAGGAATAGAAAAGAATGATAATTAAATCTTGTGATTGTCCATTAATTAAAAACAACCCCATCACACCAATCACAGATACACCCTGTTGCATTGCACAGCAGCAGGTAATTATTCATTTTGTTCCTGAGGCCTCTCAGAAAAAATCCTGGCAAAAGGATTGTTCTGAAATGAAAATCTACAAATGAAAATCTGAAATTTTACAAGTGCTTCTTTTGGCTTTTCCCCGTGGCAGTTGTTTGTGCAGTCCAATCATGGCGACGAAGAGACGACGAGAATCACATATTTCACATTTATTGGCACTCCAGTGCAGGCCACCAACATGAACGACTTCAAACGAGTGAGCCCCTTGCTTTTATTCTTTCTTTTGCAATCAAGCAGTTTATTTTATTTCTTTTTAATTTAGAATCAACTGCTTCAGTATTTATGGTACACATTTCAGCAGGTTCAAAGCACTAACACCAACATGACACCTACATGAACTGCTTAGTTCTTACAGCAAAACCAAAACTTAATTTCTTTTTGAAACTAAAACTTCATTTCTCTGCTGCTAATAATAAAGGAGTTTTACAGCTTTTCCTGCCTTTCACTGCCACTGAAAATCATTCAGAAATCATTCTGCTGCTCTAAAATAAAAGCAGATTTTAGACCTCCCTCATTCTGCCAGACTGAAACACTGGCTGCCAGTGTTTCTTCTTTTCCCTTTTTTTTTTTTGCCATTTTCCCATCTTTTTCCTTTTTTCTCCTCTTTTTTTCTACTTTCCCCCTTTTTTTGCCTATTTATTCCCATTTTTCCTCCAAAATCCCCATTTTTTCTCCTTTCTCCTAATTCTTCTGCCTTTTTTCTCCTTTCTTTTTCATTTTCCTCTACATAACCACTTTCCCTCTGTAACACACTTCACTTTTCCCCCCAAATTACCATTTTTTTCCTTATAAAATTCCCATTTAACCCCAAAATCCCAAAAACATGGGTATTTTGATGGGAAAAATGGGGATTTTGATGGGAAAAAAGGGAATTTTGATGGGCGAAAAAGGGAGTTTTGGGGACAAGAAAAGGGAGCTTTGCGGGGCAGGGAAATTGAGCATTCTGGGGGGGACATGGGGATTTTTTTGGGGGAAAAAAAGGGAATTTTTGGCAAAGAAGGTTGACTGTGCTGTTTCCTCCTGCAGGTAGTGGGCAAGAAGGGAGAGAGCCACTAGGAAGCCAGCCTGGTTTCCTTTGTCCATTCCTAAGTGCTGCCGTAAGCAGGGACTGTCCCTTTGATTTGCTGCCATTCCCAATAAATCATTGCTTTAGCTGGAGCATCTTCCTCGCCTCCTCCTCCTCCTCCTCCTCCTCCTCCTGTTCCTCCTGCTGCTGCTGGAGTTGTAAATAAAAGCGCTGACTTTTGCCCAGGTGCATTTTTGGTTTTGCAGGAAGGGCCTGAGGCTGTTGCAGCTGCTGAGAGTTCCAGGGCACCTGCCAGTAAGCTCAGTTTGTTCTCCCACACAGCCCCTCAAAAGCAGTGTGGGATTATTTGGTTATTTATTTATTTATTTGTGACATTTTAGGGTGCATTCCCTGGAAATGAGATTGTGGAATTATTCTGGTTATTTATTTATTTGTGACATTTTAGGGTGCATTCCCCCACATTCCTGCACAGCTGGAGCCCCACGGGTTCACCCCCTACAAATCAGGGCACAGGAGATGTAGAATTATTCAATTGATTGATCTCATTCAGGAACTTGATTTGTATGCATTTATCTGTTCTGGCACACAAAGAAGAATTAAGGTAGGTGGACACAAAAGATTTATTCTAGATTGATACACAAGTAGAAATATTGATTCTAGATTGATACACAAATAAAGTTTATTGCAGGTTGATAGACAAATGGAAATATTGATTCTAGATTGATACACAAATAAAGTTTATTGCAGTTTGATAGACAAATAGAAATATTGATTCTAGATTGATACACAAATAGAAATATTGATTCTAGATTGATACACAAATAAAGTTTATTGCAGGTTGATAGACAAATAGAAATATTGATTATAGATTGATACACAAATAAAGTTTTTCTTATACGTTGATAGACAAATAGAAATATTCTAGATTAACACACAAAGTATTTATTGTAGATTGATAACATATACACAAATATATATTAAGTATTTATAATAGATTTATGTACAGATATGTGTTTATGATAGATTGACACACAGATTATTGATTATAGATTGATACACAAATAGAAGCATTTATTCTAGATTGAAACACAAATATTATAGATTGATACACAAATAGAAATATTATGGATTGAAACACAAATACTTATTGCAGTTTGATACACACATAGAAATATTTATCATAGGTTGATAAATAAAGTATTTATTATAGAGCACAGGAAACAGATTGTAGAATTATTCAGATTATTTGTTTCATTCATGACCTTTATTTGTATGCATTTATCTGTTCTGGCACACAAAGAAGAATTAAGGTAGGTGGACACAAAATATTTATTATAGATTGATAGACAAATGGAAATATTGATTCTAGATTGATACACAAATAAAGTATTTATTGTAGTTTGATAGACAAATGGAAATATTGATTCTAGATTGATACACAAATAAAGTTTATTGCAGGTTGATAGACAAATAGAAATATTCTAGATTGATGCACAAATAAAGTATTTATTGTAGATTGATAACATATACACAAATATATATTAAGTATTTATAATAGATTTATGTACAGATATAAGTATTATAGATTGACACACAAATTATTGATTATAGATTGATACACAAATAGAAATATTTATTATAGATTGAAACACAAATATTATAGATTAATACACAAATAGAAATATTTGTTATAGATTGATACACAAATAAAGCTTTTATTATACGTTGATAGACAAATAGAAATATTCTAGATTAACACACAAAGTATTTATTATAGATTGATAACATACACAAATATATATTAAGTATTTATAATAGATTTATGTACAGATATAAGTATTATGGATTGACACACAAATTATTGATTATAGATTGATACACAAATAAAGTTTATTGCAGGTTGATAGACAAATAGAAATATTCTAGATTAACACACAAAGTATTTATTATAGATTGATAACATATACACAAATATATATTATTTATAACATATTTATGTACAGATGTGTTTATGATAGTTTGACACACAAATTATTGATTATAGATTGATACACAAATAGAAGTATTTATTATAGATTGAAACACAAATATTATAGATTGATACACAAATAGAAATGTTATGGATTGAAACACAAATATTTATTGCAGTTTGATACACACATAGAAATATTTATCATAGGTTGACACACAAATAAAGTATTTATCATAGAGCACAGGAAACAGATTGTAGAATTATTCAGATTATTTGTTTTATTCACGACCTTTATTTGTATGCATTTATTTGTTCTGGCACACAAAGAAGAACTAAGGTAGGTGGATACAAAATATTTATTATAGATTGATGCACAAATAGAAATATTGATTCTAGATTGATACACAAATAAAGTTTATTGCAGGTTGATAGACAAATGGAAATATTCTATATTGATACACAAAGTATTTATTGTAGATTGATAACATATACAAAAATATATATTAAGTATTTATAATAGATTAATGTACAGATATGTGTTTATGATAGATTGACACACAAATTATTGATTATAGATTGATACACAAATAGAAGCATTTATTCTAGATTGAAACACAAATATTATAGATTAATACACAAATAGAAATATTTGTTATAGGTGGATACACAAATAAAGCTTTTATTATATGTTGATAGACAAATAGAAATATTCTAGATTGATACACAAATAAAGTATTTATTGTAGATTGATAACCTATACACAAATATATATTAAGTATTTGTAATAGATTTATGTACAGATATGTGTTTATTATAGATTGACACACAAATTATTGATTATAGATTGCTACACAAATAGAAATATTGATTATAGATTGATACACAAATAAAGTTTATTGCAGGTTGATAGACAAATAGAAATATTCTAGATTGATGCACAAATAAAGTATTTATTGTAGATTGATAACCTATACACAAATATATATTAAGTATTTGTAATAGATTTATGTACAGATATAAGTGTTTATTATAGATTGACACACAAATTATTGATTATAGATTGATACACAAATAGAAATATTTATTATAGATTGACACACAAATACTTATTTGCAGTTTGATACACACATAGAAATATTAATTCTAGATTGACACACAAATAAAGTATTTATTATAGATTGATAACATATACAAATATATATTAAGTATTTATAACAGATTTATGTACAGATATAAGTGTTTATTATAGATTGACACACAAATTATTGATTATAGATTGATACACAAATAGAAGCATTTATTATAGATTGAAACACAAATATTATAGATTGATACACAAATAGAAATGTTATGGATTGACACACAAATACTTATTGCAGTTTGATACACACATAGAAATATTTATCATAGGTTGATACACAAATAAAGTATTTATCATAGAGCACAGAAAACAGATTGTAGAATTATTCAGATTATTTATTTTATTCATGACCTTTATTTGTATGCATTTATCTGTTCTGGCACACAAAGAAGAATTAAGGTAGGTGGATACAAAAGATTTATTCTAGATTGATGCATGAATAGAAATATTGATTCTAGGTGGATACACAAATATTTATTGCAGTTTGATAGACAGAAATATTGATTCTAGATTGATACACAAATAAAGTTTATTGCAGTTTGATAGACAAATAGAAATATTCTAGATTGACACACAAATAAAGTATTTATTGTAGATTGATAACCTATACACAAATATATATTAAGTATTTATAATAGATTTATGTATAGATATGTGTTTATTATAGATTGACACACAAATTATTGATTATAGATTGATACACAAATAGAAGCATTTATTCTAGATTGAAACACAAATATTTATTGCAGTTTGATACACACATAAAATATTTATCATAGATTGAAACAAATACTTATTGCAGTTTGATACACACATAGAAATATTTATCATAGGTTGATACACAAATATTTATCATAGAGCACAGGAAACAGATTGTAGAATTATTCAGATTATTTGTTTCATTGATGAACTTTATTTGGATTGTAGAACTTGATTTGGATTTATTGAATTGTATTTTGGAAGTTTATTTTATTCATGGCAGTTTTAGGGTTCATTTCTCTCTGGTTTTAGGAGGAAATGTTGATTTGCCAGCCAGGTAAGAATTGTTGGGGTCATTTCTCAGGAATTGCCAGGCAATTAAAAATAAACAATTAAAAATAAAATTTCAATCCCCAAATAATAACAAGAATTAAAAAAATAAAATCCAGACCCTAAACCCCAGCCAAAATAAAAATAGCAATACAAAATCAAACACTAAACCTCCCAAAAATAATAATAATATTAATAATAAAAATTAATAAAGTTAATAATAATATTAATAATAATTGAGAAAATTAAAACCAGCCTCCCAAACATTTCAAGATAATTTAAAAATAGATAAAAGCCACAAAAAATTTAAAAACCCCACAAAAATAAAATGAAAAACCAAAATAAAAAAATTAAAAGCAAAACCCCCACAATAATAAAAAATAAAAATAGAAAAACCCACAAAGAAATTGGAAAAAACACTAAAAAGACCCCAATTAAAAATAACAAAAAATAAAAGAAAATAAAAACCAGCCCCACAAAACATTTAAAAATAATTTAAGAAGAAAAATAGATAAAATATACAAAATAAATTTGTAAAAAACCCCACAAAAATAAAATAAAAAATAAACATAAGAATAAAATAAAATGAAACCCCCAAAATAATAAAAAGTAAAGGATAATAGAAAACCACATAAAAATAAACACCACCAAATTAATAATAATTCAAAAATAAAATAAAATACAAAAATTCCAAACTAATAAAAATAAAGAAAAATAGGAAAACACACAAACCCCTTCCACCAAATAAAATAGCAATAACTTAAATATAAAATAAAAAACCAAAATGAAATACAATAAATAAATAAATAAATACAATAAATAAAATAAAATAAAAAACCTCCCCCAGAATTTTAAAATCATTAAAAATAGAAAAAAAACACACAAAGAAAAACACACAAAAATAAAAATAAAATTACAACCAACCCCTCCCAATATTAAAAATATTAAAAATAGAGATTCCCACAAATAAAACCAAAATAATAAAAAAATAAAAATGGAAAATTTAAAACATTATAAAAATAAAACCCCACAAAAATAAAAAAACTTTAAAAAATAATTAAATAGAAAGAAAAATATAAAAAACCCCACAAAGAACAATAAAATACCCTTTAAGAGCTTGAAAAATAATTTAAAAATAAACTTCATATGCCAAAATAAAAGAACGACCAAAAGCCTCCCCAAAAATATTAAAAATAACTTAAAATAACCAAAACAGGAAAAGCTCCCTAGAAATAAATATTAAATATCTTCCAGAACTCCCCCAAAAATTAAAAAAAATAGAAAATAAAAATAACCCAAAACAAGATAAAAAATATAAAAATATTTGTAAAAATTTAAAAGGAACAACAAAAACCACAAAAAACTTTTTAAAACCAAATAAAAAATCTCCCACAAATGATGAGTAAAATTAAGAAATAAAATAAAATTATGAAAAAAAAAATCTAAAATTATGAAAAAATCACGATAAAATTAAAAATAAAAAAGAAAAAAAATGACCCCAACGCAAAAGAGAAATATACCGAGAATAAACTGAAATAAAAAGAAAAGAGAAGAAATTAAAAATATGAATTAAAAAGAATAGTTAAGAAATAAAATGAAAATTAGGAAAAATAAGATATAATAGGAATTAAATAAAATAATGTAACATTAAATAAAATAAAATTAAATAAAAAATCTTTAAAGAAAATAAAAAATAAATAAAAGTAAAAATGAAATATAATATATAAATTAACACAAAATTTTAAAAAACCCTAAAAAAATTAAAAATAAAATTTAGAAAATGTATTGACTACATAGTGTGTATAGTGCAGATATGGTTATTAGTGAGCATGCTGGACAGAGAGCACACTGTACACACTGTATGTACTGTACATGGGGTATATAGTGCACACAATGTACATAGTGTACTCACTGTATGTACTGTACATAGGGAATATAGTGTACTCTATGTACTGTACATAGGGTATAGACTGTACATAGTGTACACACTGTATGTACTGTACATAGTGTGTATAGTGCACACAATGTACATAGTGTACTCACTGTATGTACTGTACATAGGGTATAGACTGCACACAATGTACACAGTGTACTCGCTGTATGTACTGTACATAGTGTGTATAGTGCACACACTGTGCATAGTGTACACACTGTATGTACTGTACATAGGGTATATAGTACACATAGTGTACACAGTGTACTCACTGTATGTACTGTACATAGGGTATAGACTGTACATAGTGTACACACTGTACTGTACATAGTGTGTATAGTGCAGATATGGTTATTAGTGAGCATGCTGGACAGAGCACACTGTACACACTGTATGTACTGTACATGGGGTATATAGTGCACATAATGTACATAGTGTACTCACTGTATGTACTGTACATAGTGTGTATAGTGTACTCTATGTACTGTACATAGGGTATATAGTGCACATAATGTACACAGTGTACACACTGTATGTACTGTACATGGGGTATAGACTGTACATAATGTACATAGTGTACACACTGTATGTACTGTACATAGGGTATATAGTGCAGATATGGTTATTAGTGAACATGCTGGACAGAGTGCGCACACCACACACTGTATGTACTGTACATAGTGTACTCACTGTATATACTGTATATAGTGCACATTGTGTACAGTGTACACACTGTATGTACTGTACATAATGTGTATAGTGCACATAGTGTACACAGTGTACTCACTGTATGTACTGTACATAGTGTGTATAGTGTACATAATGTACATAGTGTACACAGTGTACTCACTGTATGTACTGTACATAGTACATATAGTGCACACATAGTGTACATAGTGTACTCACTGTATGTACTGTACATAGGGTATATAGTGCAGATATGGTTATTAGTGAACATGCTGGACAGAGTGCGCACACTACACACTATGTACTGTACATAGTATTTATAGTGCACATTGTGTACATAGTGTACACACTGTATGTACTGTACATAGTGTGTATAGTGCACACAATATCCATAGTGTACACACTGTATGTACTGTACATAGGGTATAGACTGTACATAGTGGACATAGTGTACACACTGAATGTACTGTACATAGTGTATATAGTGCACATAATGTACAGTGTACACTGTATGTACTGTACATACTGTATATAGTGCACACAATGTACATAATGTACATAGTGTACTCACTGTATGTACTGTACATAGTGTATATAGTGCACATAATGTACATAGTGTTCATAGTGTACTCACTGTATATACTGTACCTAGGGTATAGACTGTACATAGTGTACATAGTGTACCCACTGTATGTACTGTACATAGTGTGTATAGTGCACATAATGTACATAGTGTACAGATTGTATGTACTGTACATAGTGTATAGACTGTACAGTGTTCACAGTGTACTCACTGTATGTACTGTACATAGTGTGTATGGTGCACACAATGTACATAGTGTACTCACTATATGTACTGTACATAGTGTATATAGTGAATGTATGGTTATTAGTGAGCATGCTGGACAGAGTGCGCACACTGTACACACTGTATGTACTGTACATAGCGTATATAGTGCACATAATGTACATAGTGTACACAGCGTACACACTGTATGTACTGTACATAGGGTATCGACTGTACATAGTGTACTCGCTGTATGTAGTGTACATAGCGTATATAGAGCACACATCGTACATAGTGTACATAGTTTACACACTGTATGTACTGTACATAGTGTGTATAGTGCACACAATGTACATAGTGTACTCACTGTATGTACTGTACATAGTGTATATAGTGCACACAGTGTACATAGTGTACACACTGTATGTACTGTACATAGTGTATATAGTGCACACAATGTACATAGTGTACTCACTGTATGTACTGTACATAGGGAATATAGTGCACATAATGTACATAGCGTACACAGTGTACACACTGTATGTACTGTACATAGGGTATAAAGTGCACATAATGTACATAGTGTACACACTGTATGTACTGTACATAGTGTGTATAGTGCACACAATGTACATAGTGTACACACTATGTACTGTACATAGTGTGTATAGTGCACATAATGTACAGTGTACATAATGTACATAGTGTACTCACTGTATGTACTGTACATAGTGTGTACACTATGTACATTATGTGCACTATATACCCTATGTACAGTACAGTGTGTACACTATGTACAATGTGTGCACTATACACACTATGTACAGTACATAGTGAGTACACTATGTACATTATGTGCACTATATACCTTATGTACAGTACAGTGTGTACACTATGTACACTGTGTGCACTATATACACTATGTACAGTACATAGTGAGTACACTATGTACACTATGTACAGTCTATACCCTATGTACAGTACGTACAGTGAGTACACTATGTACATTGTGTGCACTATACACACTATGTACAGTACATACAGTGTGTACATTATGTGCACTATGTACATTGTGTGCTATATATACACTATGTACAGTACATACAGTGAGTACACTATGTACATTATGTACACTGTACATTATGTGCACTATACACACTATGTACAGTACATACAGTGTGTACACTATGTACATTGTGTGCACTATACACACTATGTACAGTACATACAGTGTGTACACTATGTACACTATGTACAGTCTATACCCCATGTACTGTACACATGGTACAGTATAGTGCACACAATGTACATAGTGTACACACTGTGTACTGTACATAGTGTGTATAGTGCACATAATGTACAGTGCACACAATGTACATAGTGTACACACTGTATGTACTGTACATAGTGTGTATAGTGCACACATTGTACATAGTGTACATACTGTATGTACTGTACATAGTGTATATAGTGCACATAGTGTACATAGTGTATATAGTGAATGTATGGTTATTAGTGAACATGCTGGACAGAGTGCGCACACTACACACTGTATGTACTGTACATAGCGTATATAGTGCACATAATGTACATAGTGTATATAGTGCATATGCTGTTATTGGTGTATGTGCGGTATGTAGTGCGCACACTGTACACACTGTACACAGTGTATATAGTGCAGATATGGGTATCAGTGTACATGCTGGACAGAGTGTGCACTGTGTACTGTACACGGGGTCTGTAGTGCACATACTGATATATGGTGTGCATATAGTGTATAGTGTAGACCTCAAACACACTGGACATAACTGTACACACTGGACATAAATGGAAATAACTGGACATAACTGCACAGGACTGGACATAACTGTACACATGTACAGACTGGACATAATAGTACATGACTGGACACACTGTACGCAGTGAACAGGACTGGACAGAACGGGAAATAACTGTACACACTGCAGAGGACTGGACATAACTCTACACACTGTACAGACGGGACAAAACTGGAACTAACTGGACATAACTGCACAAGCTGTACAGGACTGGGACATAACTGGACAGAGTGTAAAGGACTGGACAGAACTGCGCACATGTACTGGACTGGACAAAACTGGACATAACAGTAAACATGTACAGGACTGGACATAACTGGACATAACTGTATACATTGAACAGACTGGACATAACTGTACAGACCTGGACATAACTGGACACACTGTACAGGACTGGACATAACTGGACATACACTGTGTCCAGTTATGTCCAGTCCTGTACTTTGTGTCCAGTAATGTCCAGCCCTGTACATGTGTCCAGATATGTCCAGTCCTGTACAGTGTGTACACTCATGTCCAGTTATGTCCAGTCCTGTACATGTGTCCAGTTATGTCCAGTCCTGTACAGTTATGTCCAGCCCTGTACAGTTATGTCCAGCCCTGTACAGTGTCCAGTTATGTCCAGTCCTGTACATGTGTCCAGTTATGTCCAGCCCTGTACAGTGTCCAGTTATGTCCAGTCCTGTACATGTGTCCAGTTATGTCTAGTCCTGCACATGTGTCCAGTTATGTCCAGTCCTGTACATGTGTCCAGTTATGTCCAGTCCGGTACAGTGTGTCCAGTCCTGTACATGTGTCCAGTTATGTCCAGTCCAGTACATGTGTCCAGTTATGTCCAGTCCTGTACATGTGTCCAAATATGTCCAGCCCTGTACAGTGTACAGTTATGTCCAGTGTGTCCAGTTATGTCCAGTCCTGTACAGTGTCCAGTTATGTCCAGTCCTGCACGTGTCCAATTATGTCCAGTCCTGTACATGTGTCCAGTTATGTCCAGGCCTGTACAGTGTGTCCAGTTATGTCCAGTCCTGTACATGTGTCCAGTTATGTCCAGTCCTGTACAGTGTGTCCAGTTATGTCCAGTCCTGCACATGTGTCCAGTTATGTCCAGTCCTGTACATGTGTACAGTTATGTCCAGTCCTGTACAGTGTCCAGTTATGTCCAGTCCTGTACATGTGTCCAGTTATGTCCAGTCCTGTACAGTGTGTCCAGTTATGTCCAGTCCTGTACAGTGTCCAGTTATATCCAGTCCTGCACATGTGTCCAGTTATGTCCAGTCCTGTACATGTGTCCAGTTATGTCCAGTCCTGTACAGTGTGTCCAGTTATGTCCAGTCCTGCACATGTGTCCAGTTATGTCCAGTCCTGTACATGTGTACAGTTATGTCCAGTCCTGTACAGTGTCCAGTTATGTCCAGTCCTGTACATGTGTCCAGTTATGTCCAGTCCTGTACAGTGTGTCCAGTTATGTCCAGTCCTGTACAGTGTCCAGTTATGTCCAGTCCTGTACATGTGTCCAGTTATGTCCAGTCCTGTACATGTGTACAGTTATGTCCAGTCCTGTACAGTGTCCAGTTATGTCCAGTCCTGTACATGTGTCCAGTTATGTCCAGTCCTGTACAGTGTCCAGTTATGTCCAGTCCTGCACATGTGTCCAGTTATGTCCAGTCCTGTACATGTGTCCAGTTATGTCCAGTCCTGTACAGTTATGTCCAGTCTGTACAGTGTGTACACTTATGTCCAGTTATGTCCAGTCCTGTACAGTGTCCAGTTATGTCCAGTCCTGCACATGTGTCCAGTTATGTCCAGTCCTGTACTTTTTGTCCAATTATGTCCAGTCCTGTACAGTGTGTCCAGTTATGTCCAGTCCTGTACATGTGTACAGTTATGTCCAGTTATGTCCAGTCCTGTACAGTGTCCAGTTATGTCCAGTCCTGTACAGTGTCCAGTTATGTCCAGTCCTGTACATGTGTCCAGTTATGTCCAGTCCTGTACAGTGTGTCCAGTTATGTCCAGCCCTGTACAGTGTACAGTTATGTCCAGTCCTGTACAGTGTCCAGTTATGTCCAGTCCTGTACATGTGTCCAGTTATGTCCAGTCCTGTACAGTGTGTCCAGTTATGTCCAGTCCTGCACATGTGTCCAGTTATGTCCAGTCCTGTACAGTTATGTCCAGTCTGTACAGTGTGTACACTTATGTCCAGTTATGTCCAGTCCTGTACATATGTCCAGTTATGTCCAGTCCTGTAGAGTGTGTCCAGTTATGTCCAGTCCTGTACAGTGTCCAGTTATGTCCAGTCCTGTACAGTGTGTCCAGTTATGTCCAGTCCTGTACAGTGTCCAGTTATGTCCAGTCCTGTACATGTGTCCAGTTATGTCCAGTCCTGTACAGTGTCCAGTTATGTCCAGTCCTGTACAGTTATGTCCAGTCTGTACAGTGTGTACACTTATGTCCAGTTATGTCCAGTCCTGTACATGTGTCCAGTTATGTCCAGTCCTGTACAGTGTCCAGTTATGTCCAGTCCGGTACAGTGTGTACACTTATGTCCAGTTATGTCCAGTCCTGTACAGTGTCCAGTTATGTCCAGTCCTGTACATGTGTCCAGTTATGTCCAGTCCTGTACATGTGTACAGTTATGTCCAGTTATGTCCAGTCCTGTACAGTGTCCAGTTATGTCCAGTCCGGTACAAGTGTACAGTTATGTCCAGTCCTGTACATGTGTCCAGTTATGTCCAGTCCTGCACATGTGTACAGTTATGTCCAGTCCTGTACAGTGTCCAGTTATGTCCAGTCCTGTACATGTGTCCAGTTATGTCCAGTCCTGTACATGTGTCCAGTTATGTCCAGTCCTGCACATGTGTACAGTTATGTCCAGTCCTGTACAGTGTCCAGTTATGTCCAGTCCTGTACAGTTATGTCCAGTCTGTACAGTGTGTACACTTATGTCCAGTTATGTCCAGTTATGTCCAGTCCTGTACAGTGTCCAGTTATGTCCAGTCCTGTACAGTGTCCAGTTATGTCCAGTCCTGTACTTTTTGTCCAGTTATGTCCAGTCCTGTACAGTGTGTACACTCGTGTCCAGTTATGTCCAGCCCTGTACAGTGTCCAGTTATGTCCAGTCCTGTACATGTGTCCAGTTATGTCCAGTCCTGTACATGTGTACACTTATGTCCAGTCCTGTACAGTGTCCAGTTATGTCCAGTCCTGTACATGTGTACAGTTATGTCCAGTGTGTCCAGTTGTGTCCAGTCCTGTACATGCGTCCAGTTATGTCCAGTCCTGTACATGTGTACAGTTATGTCCAGTCCTGTACAGTGTCCAGTTATGTCCAGTCCTGTACATGTGTCCAGTTATGTCCAGTCCTGCACATGTGTACAGTTATGTCCAGTCCTGTACATGTGTCCAAATATGTCCAGTCCTGTACATGTGTCCAGTTATGTCCAGTCCTGTACAGTGTCCAGTTATGTCCAGTCCTGTACATGTGTCCAAATATGTCCAGCCCTGTACAGTGTACAGTTATGTCCAGTGTGTCCAGTTATGTCCAGTCCTGTACAGTGTCCAGTTATGTCCAGTCCTGTACATGTGTCCAAATATGTCCAGTCCTGTACATGTGTACAGTTATGTCCAGTTATGTCCAGTCCTGTACATGTGTCCAGTTATGTCCAGTTTGCCCAGTTATGTCCAGTCCTGTACATGTGTACAGTTATGTCCAGTCCTGTACAGTGTGTCCAGTTATGTCCAGTGTGTCCAATTATGTCCAGTCCGGTACCGTATGTCCAGTCATGTCCAGTTATGTACAGTGTGTCCAGTTATGTCCAGTCCTGCACATGTGTACAGTTATGTCCAGTCCTGTACTTTTTGTCCAATTATGTCCAGTCCTGTACAGTGTGTACACTCGTGTCCAATTATGTCCAGCCCTGTACAGTGTCCAGTTATGTCCAGTCCTGTACATGTGTACAGTTATGTCCAGTCCTGTACAGTGTCCAGTTATGTCCAGCCCTGTACAGTGTCCAGTTATGTCCAGTCCTGTACATGTGTCCAGTTATGTCCAGTCCAGTACATGTGTACAATTATGTCCAGTCCTGTACAGTGTCCAGTTATGTCCAGTCCTGTACAGTGTCCAGTTATGTCCAGTCCTGTACATGTGTCCAGTTATGTCCAGCCCTGTACAGTGTCCAGTTATGTCCACTCCTGTACATGTGTCCAGTTATGTCCAGTCCTGTACAGTGTCCAGTTATGTCCAGCCCTGTACAGTGTCCAGTTATGTCCAGTCCTGTACATGTGTCCAGTTATGTCCAGTGTGTACAGTTATGTCCAGTCCTGTACAGTTTGTCCACTTATGTCCAATGTGTACACTTATGTCCAGTTCTGTACAGTGTGTCCAGTCATTTCCAGTGTGTACACTTATGTCCAGTAATGTCCAGTCCATGTGTACAGTTATGTCCAGTCCTGTACATGTGTCCACTTATGTCCAGTTATGTCCAGTGTGTCCAGTTATGTCCAGTCTGTATAGTGTGTACAGTTATTACCAGTTATGTCCAGTCCTGTACATGTGTCCAGTTATGTCCAGTCCTGTACAGTGTATACACTTATGTCCAGTCTGTACATGTGTACAGTTATGTCCAGTGTGTCCAGTTATGTCCAGTCCTGTACAGTGTATACACTTATGTCCAGTCTGTACATGTGTACAGTTATGTCCGGGTCTGTACAGTTATGTCCAGTCTGTTCAATGTATACAGTGTGTCCAGTTCTGTCCAATCCTATACATGTGTCCAATTATGTCCAGTTATGTCCAGTCTGTACAGTGTGTACACTTGTGTCCAATTCTGTCCAATCCTATACACGTGTCCAGTTGTGTCCAGTTATGTCCAGTCTGTACAGTTATTACCAGTTATGTCCAGCGTGTGAGTACTTACCTGTAAATACCATTAAACATTATTAATTAATAAGTATTTATTAGTAGTCTAATTTATTATTAATTGTCCTTTAATAACATAATTTAATAATAAACAGTAAATAACTAATAATCATCCCACTAATGGTAAATTAATAAATAATTTAAGAAAAAAATGCCATTTACCAATTAATTAATGGAACAATTAATGACCAAGTATTGTAGTCTGGAAATTTGCAATATGTAATTATGTTTAATTAAATAGTTATTACATATATAGCTCTCTAATCACCTACGTAATCAAACACCTACTTAAATAATGAGAAATTTTTAATTATTGACTGATTCATTATTAATTAGGGAAACAGAAATTCCTTTTTAATCTCCTAATAATAACCTACTGAAGGATTAGTTACCTAGCTAATTATTAATTCCCTAATAAAAGGGAATTAATTAGGTAATGATAATGGATTAATTATTAGCTAATTACCAATTAATAATTCTAGAATTCAGCGATTGTTACTCATTAGCTAAATAATAATAGAAATCAAATTATTATATAAGCATATATTTATTAATTACCCATAGTTAATAGTAATGATTGTTGCATACGTAATTACCCATTATAACGGCTGCCTGGCTTTGAAGTTTTGTTTTATGCTTTATTTCTTTTCCTTGTTTATTTATTGAGCTCCTTTAATTCTGTTTTATTTGACCTTGTTCTATTAATTGAATTGCATTGAATTGAATGGAAATGCTGCATTCGGCGCTGTACCTTGGCTCCCGGTGCAGTTCGCGTTTGCATCCACCAGGTGGCGCCACAGCCCGCGGGAACAGCGCTGGCACTCACCTGCGGCTGGCCCGTGTCACCTACCCGGGACACCGTGTGTGTCACCTACCCGGGACACCGTGTGTGTCACCCACCTGGGACACCCGTGTGTGTCACCTGCCTGGGACACGCTTGGGGACACGGGACACCGTGTGTGTCACCTGCCCTGGGACACGGGACACCCGTGTGTGTCACCTCCATTGGGACACACTTGGGGACATGGGACACCCGTGTGTGTCACCTGCCCTGGGACACCGTGTGTGTCACCCGCCCTGGGACACACTTAGGGACATGGGACACCGTGTGTGTCACCTGCCCGGGACACCGTGTGTGTCACCTGCCCTGGGACACGCTTGGGGACATGGGACACCCATGTTTGTCACCTCCCCTGGGACACGCTTGGGGACATGGGACACCCGTTTGGGTCACCTACCCTGGGGACACGGGACACAGGTTTGTGTCACCTACCCTGGGACACGCTTGGAGACACGGGACACTTGTTTGTGTCACCCTCAGGGACATATTTGGGGACACGAGACACTCATTTGTGTCACCTCCCTGGGACATGCTCAGGGACAGCGGACATTCCTTTGTGTCACCTCCCTGGGACATGCTTGGGGACATGGGACACCCATTTGTGTCACCTCCCTGGGACACATTTGGGGACATGGGACACCCATTTGTGTCACCTCCCTGGGACACGGTCAGGGACATGGGACACAGGTTTGTGTCACCCCCAGGGACATATTTGGGGACACGGGACATTCCTTTGTGTCACCTCCCTGGGACATGCTCAGGGACAGGGGACATTCCTTTGTGTCACCTCCCTGGGACATGCAGTTGTGTCCCCTCCCTGTGACACACCTGGGGACATGGGACACTTGTTTGTGTCGCCCCCATGGACACACTCGGGGACAGGGACATACAGTGGTGTCACCTCCCCAGGACATGGACACACAGTTGTGTCACCCCTAGGGACACACTTGGTGACACAGGACACTCATCTGTGTCACCAAATGCCCCAAAGTCTCCATCCCAACCCTTGGTGGCTTTGGTATTTTGGATTTATTATTTTTTGGATTTATTATTTTTATTTTTTTAATTTTTATTCTTTTTGGTTTTATTCATACCAAGATTAGCTCGACGAATAACTCACACAGACAAGGGAAAGGGAAAGGGAAAGAAGGGAAAGGGAAAATGGAAGGGAAAAGGGAAAGGAGGGTTGAGGTGGTTTCTCAGTTTATTTCATTTTAATGCCGGGGGAAAAAAGGAAGATCAACGAGAATTCAGTGACATTGCCCCATTTCTGACCCCCACAATTCAAAGTTTTTACCTTTCCCGGGGGGAATAAAGGTGCAGGGGATGACTCCATTGCTCATTTGCTCTCCCAGGCTGGTTTTGGCTGTTTGGAGGAATTCATTATTATTTCAGGGGGGGAATCCATCAAACCCGCTGGGAAGGGACAGGGACAGAACGGCAGGACACGATCCCCGGGAGGGACACCGGGCCCGGGCTGCGGATCAGCCCCGCCTGGAGCTGCAGATCCCCGGGATGCCCATCCCGAAAGGATGGAGAGGAGGCCACGCTCAGCAGCAATTGCCACCCTCTGGAAGGAAGGGGGTCTCTTTGCCATCTCCCCGAATCGCACGGAGCCCCGGGAAGGGCAGCCGGAGCCGGGATGTGCCGCACTGCCGAGGCTGGCAGGGCACGGTTACTCTGCAATGCCCACATCTGCCGCAATTGGAAGCAAACACCTTTTCCAGCAGGCATAAAAGCGCGCCCATAAAAGAGGTGTTTTATGGGCGCAGCTGCGGCCAGAGCCGTTCCACCAACATCTGTTAATCAGGCAGCAATTGTGCCGCTCTGGAGCAGGGCCCTGCCCGCTGCTCACGCCCCGATACCGAGGGCAGACCCCCCCGGTGTCGGCCGGGCCGTGCCTCAGTTTCCCCGCGGTGACCCCGCGCCCTGGGCGCACCCCGCGGCGGTGCCAGCTGGGCGCTGGCACGGCTCGGCGCCGCGGGAGATGATGCCAGCCTGCCCGCGCTGCCATCGCTAGGCAACGGCTGCACGGCGCTCTGCGGGCCCGCGCTTGGCACCTCCCCGCCCGCCTCCCACCGTGTTCCCGCCGCTTCTATCTTTGGCTGCCGGTGCGCGGCGGAGGCACCGGGTGACACGGGGACCCCGCGCCTGGAGCTCCTCGGCCGAGCCAGGGCCAAAAAACTAAAAAGTTGGGAGGGTTTTTTTTTTTTTTCTTTTTGTCACATCCCAACTGGGAGGCGCTGAAAGAAACAAACACTTTTAATGGAGCATATGCGGGCGCCGGAGAAGGAGAAGCCTCACAATGCATCTGCTGCGGGACCAGAAGGCTCCGCCGAGGTGTGAAGTGGGAGGAGAAAAATTGCGAGTGGATGATGCCAGGGAAGATCGCAGAAATATTAAGCAGAAGGAACGTAAACACGTGGAGCTGGGAGGGCTGGCACAAAGAGCCACCGGGCTGGGGACGGTTCTGGGTGTCCCTGCCACGCACGGGTGGCACAGCGCGGTCCCGCAGCCCCTCACACGCTGAGCGCTGGCTCTCAGCTCCAGCATCCCAACCGAGCTCCATTCCCACAGGGAGCAGCGGCTCTGCCGCACCGCCAACACCCGATAACGGCAGGGCTCCCTATCAGCTCAGTACCATCGCCCCAGCAGCCCTGCTCCGAGCCAGGAGCTGCAGGGCTTCTCTGGGCCAGCTCTGCTCCCCAGAACCCCGACACAGCCCTGCAGGAGCCCCATCGCCACCACCACCTTCCCATGCAGGCTGAGCACTGCGAGCTCAAAGCAGGACCTGGAGCCCTCAATTCTCCCGAATCAAGGAATATTTGCCATTCCCAGAGCAATGGGCTGTGCTCAGAGCCCAAAGCAGGACCTGGGGCCCTCAATTCTCCCGAATCAAGGAATATTTGCCATTCCCAGAGCAATGGGCTGTGCTCAGAGCTCAAAGCAGGACCTGGGGCCCTCAATTCTCCTGCATCAAGGAATATTTGCCATTCCCAGAGCAATGGGCTGTGCTCAAAGCAGGACTTGGCGCCCTCAATTCTCCCGAATCAAGGAGTATTTCCATTCCCAGAGGTGCCTTTGTGCCTCTGCCATGAGCAATGGGCTCAGAGCTCAAAGCAGGACCTGGGGCCCTCAATTCTCCCAAACCAAGGAATATTTGCCATTCCCAGAGCAATGGGCTGTGCTCAGAGCTCAAAGCAGGACCTGGGGCCCTCAATTCTCCCAAACCAAGGAACATTTTCCATTCCCAGAGGTGCCTCTGTGCCCCAGCAGCACCCGGCAGGCCCGCAGCATCTGCCCAGGTGGCCGGGGGACACCGTAATGAATTCTCTGACCTTTGCTGCAGCTGCCAGGGGCCCGAGGGGACCCTGCTCTGCCCGGGACCTGCGGCTCCCCAATCCCTGACCAAGCACGGGAAGGAAGCAGCAGCTTCTGGAATGTTCCACGGCCAACACGGGATAGTGCCAGTGCCCCCTGGTAACTGGGATGAACTGGGACACAGCTCTGTAGGTACAGTCCCTGCACGCTCTCACACTGAACTCTGTGCAAAGTGCACATTAAATGGCTCCACTGTATGTATTATGATGGATTGATTAGTAGTGCTGTATGAACATTTAAATCACATGATAAACGTAATTAAAAGGTAACTTTAGTGGGATTATTTTAAGAAAGGAATGAGGCACTTGCAGCAGATAGCAGCCCCTGAACCTTTCACAGAAAAAGAATTTATTGCCCGTTATCAGAAGAAATGAACTTCTTCCTGTTAGGATTCAGAGGAAGAAGCTGACACTGACCTGACAGAATCCTGTATTTGAATGGAATTTATGGATCATGCATGAAGTGGATGAATATGCAACAGGTTATTGTTTTTAAGGGTTAATCCTCTGTTAACGTGGGTCCTTTTTCGGGCTTGGGTACCAGAAAAGGTACCCGGACATCTCTATTGTTTCATGTTGTCCTAATTCAAATTATCCAAATTATTATTACTCGAATTGCATTCCTATTTTTCTAACCATTGGATTACTAATAAACTTTTATCATTTTAAAACCCAGTGATTGGCGTTTCGCACAGACTGGCTGCCCGGGGCTCTGGGTAAGGAAAGATGGCACACCCAACATGGGCAGGATGCTGTGGAATCTGTTTGCACAGCCATGAACGCGGCTGGCACGGTGCGGGCACACCCCGGTTCCCCGGTTATCCTGGCTGTGGGTGCGGGCACATCCCGGTGCCCGGGCCATCCCGGCTGAGGGTGCCACCCCCAGCAGCCGCAGCCGCAGCCGCAGGCAGAGCCCCGCAGCACTAATTAGCCCGAGCTGTTTGTCCCACTAAATGAGGCTCATTAGAGCGCGCTCGGAGGCAGCAGCAGCCAGCGGCGCCCCAATTCCTCTAATGCCCATCGAGGGCGGCTCCGCAGCACCTGCGGCAGCCCCAGCCCGGGCAGGAGGAGCGATGGATGCATCGGGAGCGGGCAATGACGATTCCCATCCCAGCAGCCCGGGAATGCGGCACATCCCGCTCATTGCGGGCGGAGGTTGGCACTCCCGCTGCTCCGGGAGGATGGAGCATTTCTCACATTTCATCCCTAAAGCAATTAGTTTGCCATCCTCTAAATGCCTCCGTTATCCTGAGCACATTATCCTTTCGTGGGAATCGTTATTGGAGCTGGAATGATGGGGAAAGCACAAACCGAGAGGGCACTGCCAGCCCTGGATCCATGGGATCTGCTCAGGGGGCACTGCCAGCCCTGGATCCATGGGATCTGCTCCAAGGGGCACTGCCAGCCCTGGATCCATGGGATCTGCTCAGGGGGCACTGCCAGCCCTGGATCCATGGGATCTGCTCAGGGGGCACTGCCAGCCCTGGATCCATGGGATCTGCTCGGGGGGCACTGCCAGCCCTGGATCCCAACTTTATATAACTCTATACGTCTATAACATTAGATATAATGCTATATAAATAGATCACTTTATATAATTTCTCTAACTTTATACAATCTATAACATTAGCTATAACAGAGACACCTTATTACCCCTATATATTCACCGCAACTTTATCAATTCCAAATATTTGTTTGAGCTGCTGCTCTCCCAGAGATCTCCATTTGGAACAACTCCAGGCACCGAGGGCCCTTTGGAAAATCCCACCCTGTCCCACAGCTGACAAATCCATATTTCAAAGGGCCACTGATGATGCTCCCAAACACCTCCTGCACTTTCCAAATCATCTCGTGGTGTTACAGAAATCCCCTTGGGAAATCTGATTTTAGACGCACATGTACAAATATTTTACCGTTCTACTGTTTCCCTTACTGACACAAACGGACACCTGGAAGGTGCCAGCCCCAGCCATGAGGTGCAAACAACCCCCGGTTGTTGCAGCACTGTGAGGAGCTGAGAGGCCGCCCCGGCTCAGGACATTCCCGAGCGCTGCCCCCTTTGCGGGGCTCTGTGTGCCCCGGTGCCAGCCGGCCGGGCAGGGACAGCGCTGGCAAGGGGCTGCCGTGCTCCCGCAGCCGGTGCCGCGGCCCCTCGGTGTCCCAGCAGCTGTTTCCCATCTCCGCCCCGCAGGTACGGGCGGCATTAGTGCAGCTTGGCCTGCTCGGCGCACAAGGAGCGGCTGTGTAATTGCATTAGCCGCGCTCCAGCTCGCCGCGGTGCCGCTGCCTCCATCCTCCCTCCATCCTCCCTCCTTCCCTCCCTCCCTCCCGTGGCCCCGATGCCGGTAGGAAGCCGCACACCTGGCAGCACCTTCAGCTCTCTCCGAGGGAGCTGCTGCGTTCCCAGCCCATCTGGGATCGCTTCCAGGACACAGCGCAGCCCTGCGAGACGCTCGCTGCACCTCGGGGGGCTGTGGTGCCTGAAAACCGCGGAATTTCTGCTGGAATTCCTGGGAATGGGTGAGGCACACCCATTCGGTCACCCCCAAAATGCACAAACTGGCCCCCACATTCCTGACTGATTCTCTGTGATTAAACCAGCTCTGTTTCACAGCTCCATCCTAGCAAACCCGCGCTTTGCCTCCATCAGAGCCGCAATGGAACAAACAAACAAACAAACAAACGAGTCTCAGTCCCGGGCAGCTGCTCCAGCACTGTGTGGGTTTCTCCAGGGATGATGCCCCAAGCACAGCTCTGCTTTGGGGATCCCACAGACCGAGAGACCCTCGCCCACAGCAACGCCACACTTGCCCACGAGGCCGGGCAGATGCCGGCTCTGGGGCTGGGCAGCCCCCCTGGCTGGCACAGAGCCCCCTTGCCCAGCCTGGCAGCAGCAAGGAGCTGCAGGGCCCCAGGGCAGCTCCCGGCTGAGCCCCAGCCACGGCGGCTTAAGCGAGGCCTCGGATCTCCCTCTGGAGCGGGATTAGAGGCTGTTGGTCCTCCAGATCCGCACCACGAGGAGCCAACTTTAATCTCCTGCAGGGCCTTGTTATCCTCTTTTCTGAGACTCATCCCATCGGATGTGCAGCCTCTGCAGAGCCCCCTCGGCTGCCCGAGGTGGGGCAGGGAAATGCCCCTGCCTGTGCCTGGTTATGTCCCATATATATATATAACCAGCAAAAGCTCTCCACAGCCTGGATCTGCTTCCACAGGAGCCGCACCAATTAACAACTCCCCAGCAGCCACATTCCCCGGAGCACTTTCAAAACATCAGCACAGCTGCCTGTGACAAAAAGGTGCTTCCTTCACCCCTCATTAATTTTTCCAGTGATCTGGCACTTGCTATGGCTAATGGACAAGGGGAATGATTAATCCCCATCTTTTTGCTGGAGATCAGGATAGAGTGAGGAAGGAAGGGAAGCTATAATGAGACATTCCCACGTAGTTATGTTTGAAGAACCTCAGAGTACGGTTCTTCCACCCTCTGCAAAGGCATGGAAGATTTCAAAAGGACACATCGCAGTTTTCACCCCTCATTCCAGCATTTCCCAATGAGAAATTCCAATGGCAATAAAGCAGGGAACTCGCTGTGCCAGTGGCAGCCTTTGAACGGATGGCTTGGCGAGGGAGAGGAGGGAAGGAAGCACTCAAAAGCTCTCATCAGATGCTCCGAAAATTATTTCAGCTGCTAAAAATGCTAAACAAATTTGGATTTCAAAGGCCATGTTCCAAACCCTTCCCCTTTGATAATTGCTTTTTTCATTTTTTGAAGCCATCTGTCATAGATTTCATTCCAGCCTCAGAGGGCCGACGTTCCCCTCACGGAGCGCCCGGGATGGGGAATGTGGCAGCTCCCCGGAGAGGCCTCAGGACCCCTTCCAGCGTTCCAGGGGCTCCGGGAGAGCTGCACAGGGACTTTGGACAAGGCACAGAGTGCCAGGACAAGGGGAGAGGCTTCCCTTTGACACACGGGACACCGGGAGGGAGTTCCCACCCGTGAGGGGACATCGGGAGGCGGCTCCCGCCCGTGAGGGGGCTGAGCCCCGACCCATCCCGCCCACAGCAGCTGCGGCTGCCCCATCCCAGGAAATGCCTCAGGGAGAGCTTGAAGAGGGACTTTGGACTAGGAACGGGATGCCAGGACAAGGGGAGAGGCTTCCCTTTCACACACGGGACATTGGGAGGCGGCTCCTGCCCGTGAGGGGACATCGGGAGGCGGCTCCCGCCCGTGAGGGGGCTGAGCCCCGACCCATCCCGCCCACAGCAGCTGTGGCTGCCCCATCCCTGGAAATACCTCAGGGGGCTCCAGGATAGCTGCAGAGGGACTTTGGACTAGGAACGGGATGCCAGGACAAGGGGAGAGGCTTCCCTTTGACACACGGGACACCGGGAGGGAGCTCCCACCCGTGAGGGGACATCGGGAGGCGGCTCCCGCCCGTGAGGGGGCCGAGCCCCGACCCAGCCCGCCCACAGCAGCTGCGGCTGCCCCATCCCTGGAATTGTTCCAGGGGGCTCCAGGAGAGCTTGAAGAGGGACTTTGGACTAGGAATGGGATCCCACGACAAGAGGAGAGGCTTCCCTTTGACACACGGGACATCGGGAGGGAGTTCCCACCCGTGAGGGGACATCGGGAGGCGGCTCCCGCCCGTGAGGGGGCCGAGCCCCGACCCATCCCGCCCACAGCAGCTGTGGCTGCCCCATCCCTGGAATTGTTCCAGGGGGCTCCAGCAGAGCTTGAAGAGGAACTTTGGACTAGGAATGGGATGCCAGGACAAGGGGAGAGGCTTCCCTTTGACACACGGGACATTGGGAGGCTGTTTCTGCCCGTGAGGGGACATCGGGAGGCGGCTCCCGCCCGTGAGGGGGCCGAGCCCCGACCCAGCCCGCCCACAGCAGCTGCGGCTGCTCCATCCCTGGAAATGCCTCAGGGGGCTCCAGGAGAGCTTGAAGAGGGACTTTGGACTAGGAACGGGATGCCAGGACAAGGGGAGAGACTTCCCTTTGACACACGGGACATTGGGAGGCGGCTCCTGCCCGTGAGGCGGCTCCCGCCCGTGAGGGGGCTGAGCCCCGACCCAGCCCGCCCACAGCAGCTGCGGCTGCCCCATCCCTGGAATTGTTCCAGGGAGCTCCAGGAGAGCTTGAAGAGGAACTTTGGACAAAGCACAGAGTGCCACGACCAGGGGAGAGGCTTCCCTTTGACAGACGGGCCTAGACGGGACATTGGGAGGCGGCTCCCGCCCGTGAGGGGACATTGGGAGGCCATTTCTGCCCGTGAGGGGGCTGAGCCCCGGCCCGGCGCGCCCACAGCAGCTGCGGCTGCCCCATCCCTGGAATTGTTCCAGGACAATTTGGAATTACCTGGGCCGTAGCAGGTGCAGGTGTGGCACCGGGTGGTCCCCGAAGCAGCCTCCGTGCCGAGCCGCCGGTGTTTCCGCGCTCGCTCCGCGCTGCCGGGGCCGCTCCGCTCCGTGAGGGGAAACCCGGGGCAGCAGCGCCCCCTGGCGGCGCGAGCGCTGAGGGAGCGCGAGCGCTGAGGGAGCGCGAGCGCTGAGGGAGCGCGAGCGCTGAGGGAGCGCGAGCGCTGAGGGAGCGCGAGCGCTGAGGGAGCGCGAGCGCTGAGGGAGCGCGAGCGCGAGAAAAAGGGCGGGAAAACGGCGGGGACGGCTCCGCTGTGAGGGGACAGCGCTGCCATGGCAGGGACAGCTCCTCAGGGCAGTGCCACCTCCTCAGGGCAGTGCCACTTCCCCCTGGCAGTGCCACCTCCCCCTGGCAGTGACAAAGCTGCTGTCCCAGGCTTCTCCCAGCCCTGTCCAGCCCAGCCTTGGGCACTGCCAGGGATCCAGACACAGCCACAGCTGCTCTGTGCCCCCCGTGCCAGCGCCTGCCCACCCTGACACGGAACAATTCCCTCCCCAAATGCCACCTAAAGTCCCCAGCTGAAAGCCACCAGCCCAGCTGTCCCTCACAGGTTGTTTTATTCCCCAAACAACGTGCTGGGAAGGTTTAACATGTGCAAAACACTTTCCATGGGGGGATGTTTCCATCCAGGAGCCCCATGCCAGGTGACCACACCCCTCAGCATCCACGGGAGCCATTTTGGTGCTATGCCTCAGCTCAGCTCTTTTTCTACATGCTGAGCTCCTTGGATTTTATTTTTTTTTTTTTTTCAGTCCTGCCTGTGAAATCTGAAGGTCCTGAGGGTCTCTTTTGACATTATAGCAACATTTTCGCTGGGTTTGTAAATGCACCAGAGAGAGGCCAAGCCTGGTGTGCTGGTGCAGTGCCCATGGAAGCCCCGGCGTGCCCGGGCACTCTGCGGTGCCAGCCCGGCCCCGGCTGCCGAGCGGGGCGGGCGGAGGAGCGGGGACAGCCCGGGGCCGGCAGCCGGGAAGGCGCCCAGGGAACGGAACGGAACGGAACGGAACGGAGCGATTGGATTAGGAAAGGCCACAGGGCGAGCAGATGTTGTGGGCAGCTGAGGGGGGGCGGCATCGGGGCCGGGCGGGAGCGCTGGAGGCGGCCGGGGATGGATGGGGGATGGAGGGATGGATGGATGGATGGATGGAACCAGTCTCCTGCACTATTGCTGCAGTTAAAGGGACAAATGGCAGCTTTCTGACGCTGCTCTCTTCCTGCAGACGCCGCAGGGATGTCAAAGCAGCACAAACCCCGCAGCTTCAGCTGCCAGCCCAGCCCGGCCCCTGTGCAGCTCCTCCTTCCTCCTCTGCCCTGCCCAAATCCACCGGAGTTCTGCCACTTCCATTGCCATTGCCATTGTCACTGCCATTGCCATTGTCCCTTCCATTCCCATCCCATTGCCATTCCCACTGCCATTGTCACTCCCACTCCTATTGCCATTGTCATTGCCATTGCCAATCCCATCCCATCCCATTCCCAATCCCATCCCATCCCATCCCATCCCATCCCATCCCATCCCATCCCATCCCATCCCATCCCATTCCATTCCATTCCATTCCATTCCATTCCATTCCATTCCATTCCATCCCATCCCATCCCATCCCATTCCATTCCATTCCCAATCCCATCCCATTCCACATCCCGTGATCCCGTGTAATACACAGTCTTGGCATTTCTTATCACTCCCAACCATGCCTTTCGCCATTTTTTTCATGTTTGTTCCAAATTTCAGGGCTGTGCATCCTTTTTGCCTCAGACCAAAAGCCTATCAGTCGCTTTCATCATTTGAATTAAATTAATTAAATTAAATTTGCTCTAAATTCCCATTGAGAATTTTCTCCAATTTCCCAATGGGAATTTTCACCAATTTCCCATTGGGAATTTTTTCTAATTTCCCATTGGGAATTTTCACCAATTTCCCATTGGGAATTTTCTCCAATTTCCCATTGGGAATTTTCTACAATTTCCCATTGGGAATTTTCTCTAAATTCCCATTGGGAATTTCCTCCAATTTCCCATTGGCTTTGGGAATTTTCTCATTTTTCCCACTGGCTTTGGGAATTTTCTCCAATTTCCCTTTGACTATGGGAATTTTCTCCAATTTCCCATTGCCTTTAGGAATTTTCTCCAATTTCCCAATGTCTTTGGGAATTTTCTCCAATTTCCCTTTGGCTATGGGAATTTTCTCCAATTTCCCATTGGCATTGAGAATTTTCTCCAATTTCCCATTGGCTTTGGGAATTTTCTCCAATTTCCCTTTGCCTTTGGGAATTTTCTCCAATTTCCCTTTGCCTTTGGGAATTTTCTCCAATTTGGAATTTTCTCCAAATTCCCAATGGCTTTGGGAATTTTCTCCAATTACTCCAATTTCCCATTGGCTTTGGGAATTTTCTCCAATTTCCCAATGTCCCTGGGAATTTTCTCCAATTTGGAATTTGCTCCTTCCCAAGTGGATGTGAGTTATTTATTGGGAACGCGTTTTCCCAGGAAATAAATCGGAGGGATTTTGCAATTTGGATGTAATGTTCCCCAAAAGCCATTCAGGCAAAATCTCTTTTTAACTGTGCCTAATTAGGGATCCGCACCAAAAACCGGAATGTTGATTATTCCTCTCGCAAAGGGGAAAAATCATCAATTCTTTCTAATGGGATCTTTAATAATAAAAAAGAACAATAATCATTACTAGCAGAGACTGATGGCTTCCATGGGGCCGCCTCGCCGGCGCTCGGCTGATTCCAGCGCGCAGCATTAATTACTGGAGACTAATTAGGCCAAATGGCAAAGGAAACCCTTAATGAGAGAGGGGCTCTGGAATTCGGGAATTCTGGAGCCCCTTCCTGCCATGCCAAGGTTGGAATTCGGGAATTCTGGAGCCCCTTCCTGCCATGCCAAGGTTGGAATTCTGGAGCCCTTCCTGCCATGCCAAGGTTGGAATTCTGGAGCCCTTCCTGCCATTCCCAAGATTGGAATTGTGGAATTCTGGACCCCCTTGTTGGAATTGTGGAACCCCTAATTCTGGAATTGTGGAATTCTGGATCCCCTTCCTGCCATGCCAAGGTTGGAATTGTGCAATTCTGGACCCCCTTGTTGGAATTCTGGAATTCTGGAGCCCTTTCTGCCATGCCAAGGTTGGAATTCTGGAACCCCTTCCTGCCATTCCCAAGATTGGAATTGTGGAATTCTGGAGCCCCTTGTTGGAATTCGGGAATTCTGGATCCCCTTCCTGCCATCCCAAGATTGGAATTCTGGAGCCCTTCCTACCATGCCAAGGTTGGAATTGTGGAGCCCCTTCCTGCCATCCCAAGATTGGAATTCTGGAATTCTGGAACCCCTTCCTGCCATTACCAAGGTTGGAATTGTGGAATTCTGGAGCCCCTTGTTGGAAATGTGGAACCCCTTCCTGCCATGCCAAGGTTGGAATTCTGGAATTGTGGAATTCTGGAGCCCCTTCCTGCCATGCCAGGGTTGGAATTGTGGAATTCTGGAGCCCTTCCTGCCATGCCAAGGTTGGAATTCTGCAATTCTGGAGCCCTTCTTGCCATGCCAGGGTTGGAATTGTGGATCCCTCCCTGCCATGCCAAGGTTGCAATTCTGGAATTTTGGAATCCTGGATCCCCTTCCTGCCATGCCAAGGCTGGAATTCTGGAATTGTGGAATTCTGGAGCCCCTTCCTGCCATGCCAAGGTTGGAATTGTGGAATTCTGGAGCCCTTCCTGCCATGCCAAGGTTGGAATTCTGGAATTGTGGAATTCTGGATCCCCTTGTTGGAATTGTGCAATTCTGGATCCCCTCCCTGCCATCCCAAGGTTGGAATCCTGGATCCCCTCCCTGCCATGCCAGGGCTGGAATTCGGGAATTGTGGAGCCCCTCCTGCCATGCCAAGGTTGCAATTCTGGAATTGTGCAATTCTGGAGCCCTCCCTGCCATGCCAGGGCTGGAATTCCGTGCCCCGCCGGAGCCCATCCCGTTTCCCGCGGGCGCGCTGTCGCCGCTCTCCCCTCCCTCCCTAAGCAGATTAAAGGCTTTGGGCTCTCCTCTCCTCAGTGGGTGTTTAGCGGGTTGTAATTCCCGATTAAGCCTCGCCACGGGGTTTCAATTTTACATTGAAACCCATTGGGTTTCAATTTTACATCCCCAAAACTTCCCTGAACGCAGCCAAGGAGAGGCTGAAAATTCCCATTGGGTTTCAATTTTGCATCCCCAAAACTTCCCTGAATGCAGCCAAGGAGAGGCTGAAAATTCCCATTGGGTTTCAATTTTACACCACCAAAACTTCCCTAAATTCAGCCAAGGAAAAGCTGAAAATTCCCATTGGGTTTCAATTTTACATCGCCAAAATTTCTCTAAATTCAGCCAAGGAGAGGCTGAAAATTCCCATTTTTAGATCTGCTCCCTTCCTCCTTCCATGGAATCCTGGAATGCTTTAGGTTGGCACCATGGCATGGGCATGGAAGGGGCAGGCTGGCACCCTGGGCATGGAGCCATTGGCCAGCCCACAGGGCACAGCACCCACACGGTGCCAACCGCTCCTCTGGTGCCACAGCAGTGCCAGCCTGGGTGCCCACTGCCGGCAGGGACATTGGCATGGAATGGCTGGCATTGGGCACCACGCTGGGCACAGCACCCACACGGTGCCAGCCGCTCCTGTGGTGCCACAGCAGTGCCAGCCTGGGTGCCCACTGCCGGCAGGGACATTGGCATGGAATGGCTGGCATTGGGCACCACGCTGGGCACAGCACCCACACGGTGCCAGCCGCTCCTGTGGTGCCACAGCAGTGCCAGCCTGGGTGCCCACTGCCGGCGGGGACATTGGCATGGAATGGCTGGCATTGGGCACACAGTGCCAGGCTGAACCATGAAATATTCCCTGAGTGCCCTGGCACCTCCCGTGGCACAAATCCCTGCGCTGCCCACCGGTGTGCCAAGCCAGCAACTGCTGACTGGAACGTTTCTATTGTGGCGTTTTCTGCTAAATATGCATTATCTTAATTGCATTAGTCAAAATAATTAGCTAATATAGTTTTGCATAATGACGAGGTAAGCAAATATCACCAGAGCTCAGCGCTTCGTGCCTGAGTAAATTTGGGAAATTAATCGACTCCCAATTTCCTAATTATCTGCCTTTTATTCCAAACTCAAACAATGAAATGCTCCTGCCTTTTGTCATTTTGTTTGCACCTTGGAAAATTTAAAGCACCTGCTTTTTCCTTTTTATTATTTTTTTCCCCTCAATTTAGCAAAGAAATGGGAATGATCCTCTGTTTGAGGCACTCGGAGTGAGAATCACCAAAATCTGAATTTCCTCCTTTCCAGGAGGAAATTTCTGAACCATTTGGAGCAAAATCCTTGGGGAGAAAATTCCAAATGGAAAAATGAGAAACAAGCAGGATGGAGGGGGTAAAATCCATGTGGGTGTGACACTTGGGGACATGGGAATTGTTGGGTTTGGGGGTCTGGGGAGGATTTTCCAAGCTGAATATTTGAGCAGGAATTTGGGGGTCTTGGGAGGATTTTCCAACCTGAATATTTGAGAACCAGAGCAGGAATTTAGGGATCTTGGAAGCTTTTCCAAACTGAATATTTGAGCAGGAATTTGGGGATCTTGGGAGGATTTCCAGCCTGAATATTTGAGCAGGAATTTGGGGGTCTTGGGAGAATTTTCCAAGCTGAATATTTGAGAACCAGAGCAGGAATTTGGGAATCTTGGAGGCTTTTCCAAACTGAATATTTGAGCAGGAATTTGGGGGTCTGGGGACCCATTTTCAATCTGAATATTTGAGAACCAGAGCAGGAATTTGGGGATCTTGGAGGCTTTTCCAAGCTGAAAGGGATGGCAGGGTGGGCATGGCAGGGTGGGCATGGCAGGGTGGGCATGGCAGGATGGGCATGGCAGGGTGGGCATGGCAGGGTGGGCATGGCAGGATGGGCATGGCGGGGTGGGCACGGCGGGGTGGGCATGGCACGGTGGGCATGGCAGGGTGGGCATGGCAGGGTGGGCATGGCACGGTGGGCATGGCAGGGTGGGCATGGCGGGGTGGGCACGGCAGGGTGGGCATGGCAGGGTGGGCATGGCAGGGTGGGCATGGCGGGGTGGGCATGGCAGGATGGGCATGGCGGGGTGGGCATGGCAGGATGGGCATGGCAGGATGGGCATGGCGGGGTGGGCATGGCAGGGTGGGCATGGCAGGATGGGCATGGCAGGGTGGGCATGGCAGGGTGGGCATGGCGTTGTTATCTGCAGCCCTGGCTGTGTTTTAGGGCTGGCTGCTGGAAATTCCAATCTGTGAGGAAATTCCAATCTGTGACATTCAAATCAGGGCCCAGGGTTGGATTTCTGGGAGAAAGTAATTACAAGTAAAAGTTCGCAGTAATTCCCCACAAGTTCATTTAGGCGGCTTAATTAAAGCAGCAGCCCCTGCCTGGTGCACCAAATAAGGCCAAGAGTTTTCAAATATTCCCCTCAATTATCCTTATAAATCTTGGCCAGGTAATGAACACATTGCTGGGATTGCAGAGGAGCCGGACACTTATCTCCCTCGCAAAGATAAAGCAGCACAGCCCTAGAACGCATTGCTGAATCCCCCTTTCTATTAAATAATAATCACCGTAATTAATAGACGGGTTATTTTATCTGCCTAATCTGGTTACGGCCATTTATCACAGCCATGGAAATGAGGGTGGCACAAAGCCCTTCATTATGATTTTCCAAAGGGCTCGTGTCTCTCTCTGGAGCATGGAAAATGTAATTCTCTTGAACTTAATAAGATACTTGACTTGGTGGCATTCCCAGCGAGCAAATCCAGGCAAGGCTTGGCTTTCTTTTCTTTTTTTTTTTTTTTTTCCTTCTGTCACACTCAATTTGTTTGACTCCCAATTCTCCATCACTTATCCCAATTTTTCCCCAGTTTTTTCCTAATTTTTCCCCATTTTTCCTCAATTTTTCCCCATTTTTCTTAACTTTTTCCCCAAATTTTTTCTTAATTTTTCCCCAATTTTTCCCCATTTTTTCCTAATTTTCCACCAATTTTTTCCTAATTTTCCCCAATTTTTTTCTAAATTTTTCCTCAATTTCCCCCAATTTTTTCTTAATTTTTCCCCAATTTTTCCTCAATTTTCTCCTACTATCCCCCCAATTTTTTTCCAATTTTTCCCCAATTTTCCCCCATTTTTTTCCTAATTTTCCCCAATTTTCTCCTAATTTTCCCCCAATTTATCCCCAATTTTTTCCCAATTTTCCCCAATTTTTCCTTAATTTTTCCCCAATTTTTCCTCAATTTTCTCCTAATATTCCCCCAAATTTTCTCCTAATTTCCCCCCAATTTTTCCCCAATTTTCCCCAATTTTCTCCTAATTTTCCCCCATTTTTTTCCTCTATTTTTCCCCAATTTTTTCCTAATTTTTCCCTAATTTTCCCCCAATTTTCCCACATGTGGGCCCACCAGGGAGGGAGCAGCTCTGATGGATTCTCCTCAGTCCCACTCAGGTTCGTCCCCATCAGCGAATCCCAAATAACCTGGAATTACCCACCCCACTGGATTTGCCCCTTTTGCCTTGGTTTCTGCCACCAAAAATTCAACACCAAAGGTAAAAAAAATCCCAATTTCTTTTGGGGTTTCCCAGTGTGCTGCACTCACCCCTGGCAGATCCCACTCCAGCACATCCCAGCTCCTGCAAAAGAACAAAAACCACCTCCAATTAGCACAGCTTTCCAATAAATATCCAAACATTACAAATTTTGCTTAAATATTGTTTCCATAATTCAGAGAATCCCATTCATGCCATCCCCCTGAGATTAGAGAAGAAATTCAACTTTCTGGTGGGGATAAAGAGCCAGAAAAAAGAGCCCAGAAAAGCTGGGCAGGGTTTGGGTGCTGGGTTCAGAATTTTGGGGGGCACTCAGAGCTGGGCAGAGTTTGGGTGCTGGGTTCAGAATTTTGGGGGGCTCAGGCACTCAGAGCTGAGCAGGGTTTGGGTGCTGGGATTTCAGAATTTTGGGGGGCTCAGGCAGTCAGAGCTGAGCAGGGTTTGGGTGCTGGGTTCAGAATTTTGGGGGGCTCAGACACTCAGAGCTGAGCAGGTTTGGGTGCTGGGTTCAGAATTTTGGGGGGCTCAGGCACTCAGAGCTGAGCAGGTTTGGGTGCTGGGTTCAGAATTTTGGGGGGCACTCAGAGCTGGGCAGGGTTTGGGTGCTGGGTTCAGAATTTTGGGGGGCACTCAGGAAAAGCTGAGCAGGGTTGGGTGCTGGGGTTCAGAATTTTGGGGGGCACTCAGAGCTGAGCAGGGTTTGGGTGCTGGGTTCAGAATTTTGGGGGGCACTCAGAGCTGAGCAGGGTTTGGGTGCTGGGATTTCAGAATTTTGGGGGGCACTCAGAGCTGAGCAGGGTTTGGGTGCTGGGTTCAGAATTTTGGGGGGCACTCAGAGCTGAGCAGGGTTTGGGTGCTGGGTTCAGAATTTTGGGGGGCTCAGGCACTCAGAGCTGAGCAGGGTTTGGGTGCTGGGTTCAGAATTTTGGGGGGCACTCAGAGCCCAGAAAGCTGAGCAGGGTTTGGGTGCTGGGTTCAGAATTTTGGGGGGCACTCAGAACTGAGCAGGGTTTGGGTGCTGGGTTCAGAATTTTGGGGGGCTCAGGCACTCAGAGCTGAGCAGGGTTTGGGTGCTGGGTTCAGAATTTTGGGGGGCACTCAGAGCTGAGCAGGGTTTGGGTGCTGGGTTCAGAATTTTGGGGGGCACTCAGAGCTGAGCAGGGTTTGGGTGCTGGGTTCAGAATTTTGGGGGGCTCAGGCACTCAGAGCTGAGCAGGGTTTGGGTGCTGGGTTCAGAATTTTGGGGGGCACTCAGAGCCCAGAAAGCTGAGCAGGGTTTGGGTGCTGGGTTCAGAATTTTGGGGGGCACTCAGAACTGAGCAGGGTTTGGGTGCTGGGGTTCAGAATTTTGGGGGGCACTCAGAGCTGAGCAGGGTTTGGGTGCTGGGTTCAGAATTTTGGGGGGCACTCAGAGCTGAGCAGGTTTGGGTGCTGGGTTCAGAATTTTGGGGGGCACTCAGAGTGAGGAAAAGCTGAGCAGGGTTTGGGTGCTGGGATTTCAGAATTTTGGGGGGCACTCAGAGCTGAGCAGGTTTGGGTGCTGGGTTCAGAATTTTGGGGGGCACTCAGAGTGAGGAAAAGCTGAGCAGGGTTTGGGTGCTGGGTTCAGAATTTTGGGGGGCACTCAGAGCTGAGCAGGGTTTGGGTGCTGGGTTCAGAATTTTGGGGGGCTCAGGCACTCAGAGCTGAGCAGGGTTTGGGTGCTGGGTTCAGAATTTTGGGGGGCACTCAGAGCTGGGCAGAGTTTGGGTGCTGGGTTCAGAATTTTGGGGGGCTCAGGCACTCAGAGCTGAGCAGGGTTTGGGTGCTGGGATTTCAGAATTTTGGGGGGCTCAGGCAGTCAGAGCTGAGCAGGGTTTGGGTGCTGGGTTCAGAATTTTGGGGGGCTCAGACACTCAGAGCTGAGCAGGTTTGGGTGCTGGGTTCAGAATTTTGGGGGGCACTCAGAGCTGGGCAGGGTTTGGGTGCTGGGTTCAGAATTTTGGGGGGCACTCAGGAAAAGCTGAGCAGGGTTTGGGTGCTGGGGTTCAGAATTTTGGGGGGCACTCAGAGCTGAGCAGGGTTTGGGTGCTGGGTTCAGAATTTTGGGGGGCACTCAGAGCTGAGCAGGGTTTGGGTGCTGGGATTTCAGAATTTTGGGGGGCACTCAGAGCTGAGCAGGGTTTGGGTGCTGGGTTCAGAATTTTGGGGGGCACTCAGAGCTGAGCAGGGTTTGGGTGCTGGGATTTCAGAATTTTGGGGGGCACTCAGAACTGAGCAGGGTTTGGGTGCTGGGTTCAGAATTTTGGGGGGCACTCAGAGCTGAGCAGGGTTTGGGTGCTGGGTTCAGAATTTTGGGGGGCTCAGGCACTCAGAGCTGAGCAGGGTTTGGGTGCTGGGTTCAGAATTTTGGGGGGCACTCAGAGCCCAGAAAGCTGAGCAGGGTTTGGGTGCTGGGTTCAGAATTTTGGGGGGCACTCAGAACTGAGCAGGGTTTGGGTGCTGGGTTCAGAATTTTGGGGGGCACTCAGAGCTGAGCAGGGTTTGGGTGCTGGGTTCAGAATTTTGGGGGGCACTCAGAGCTGAGCAGGTTTGGGTGCTGGGTTCAGAATTTTGGGGGGCACTCAGAGTGAGGAAAAGCTGAGCAGGGTTTGGGTGCTGGGATTTCAGAATTTTGGGGGGCACTCAGAGTTAGGAAAATGCTGAGGTTCAGAATTTTGGGGGCACTCAGAGTGAGGAAAAGCTGAGCAGGTTTGGGTGCTGTGAGTGCCCAGGGGCACCCCTGGCACCGCTGCCTTAGGTCAGGGCTGCTATTTTTAGGCCCGTTAATAAAAAGGATTGCTCATCATTAGAGCGGCTTAGCGGGCACAAATCTCGGGCGAAGGGAGGTGATCCACGCCGCTAATCCCTCACAAATTCCCTAAATCCCAGCTCCAGAACTGGGTTGGAGCCTGGGACCTCTGCTCTCCTCTCTGCACTTGGGATGGCACATTCCTAGATTTGGATTTCCATTTATTTCCCAAAGCTGAGCCCTCCAGCACCACCTAAAGCTGAGCTTAACTGAGCCCAACACTCCTCAGGTGCAGTGTGAAGAGAATTCAATCAGGATTCCATTTCTCAGCCTCTAAACCAGCCCAGGGAAGGATGAGATGTGGGATTAACACAGTCCGGGCAAATCTGCTGCCTGCTCGAAGATTTGAGCGGGTAATGTGGAGATTTTGGGAAATTAGGAGTTTGAAGTGCTGCAGCTAAAGATAAAACCCCTAATCCCTGGGATTCCAAGTGCATGCAAAGGATTCCCTTTATTCCACAGCTGTAAATTTTTATAGGATGCTCAATTTCCCTGGGAGTACTTTGGGTATGGATGGACATGGATGGACATGGATGGGCATGGATGGGTATGGATGGACATGGATGGACATGGATGGACATGGATGGACATAGATGGACATGGATGGACATGGATGGGTATGGATGGGTATGGATGGACATGGATGGACATGGATGGACATGGATGGACATGGATGGGTATGGATGGACATGGATGGACATGGATGGACATGGATGGACATGGATGGACATGGATGGGTATGGATGGACATGGATGGACATGGATGGGTATGGATGGACATGGATGGGTATGGATGGACATGGATGGGTATGGATGGGTATGGATGGACATGGATGGGTATGGATGGGTATGGATGGACATGGATGGACATGGATGGGTATGGATGGACATGGATGGACATGGATGGGTATGGATGGACATGGATGGGTATGGATGGACATGGATGGGTATGGATGGACATGGATGGGTATGGATGGACATGGATGGACATGGATGGACATGGATGGGTATGGATGGACATGGATGGACATGGATGGACATGGATGGGTATGGATGGACATGGATGGACATGGATGGACATGGATGGGTATGGATGGACATGGATGGACATGGATGGACATGGATGGGTATGGATGGACATGGATGGGTATGGATGGACATGGATGGGTATGGATGGACATGGATGGACATGGATGGACATGGATGGACATGGATGGACGTGGATGGACATGGATGGGCATGGATGGGCATGGATGGACATGGATGGACATGGATGGACATGGATGGACATGGATGGACATGGATGGACGTGGATGGACATGGATGGGTATGGATGGACATGGATGGACATGGATGGGTATGGATGGACATGGATGGACATGGATGGACATGGATGGGTATGGATGGGTATGGATGGACATGGATGGGCATGGATGGGCATGGATGGACGTGGATGGACATGGATGGACATGGATGGACATGGATGGACATGGATGGGTATGGATGGACATGGATGGGTATGGATGGGTATGGATGGACATGGATGGGTATTGATGGACATGGATGGGTATGGATGGACATGGATGGGCATGGATGGGTATGGATGGGTATGGATGGACATGGATGGACATGGATGGGTATGGATGGACATGGATGTGTATGGATGGTTTTCCTTGGAGGTTCCCTTACAAGCTTTAATTTCTATTTCTGATGATGAGCAAATTGTTTTTCCTGTTTAACAGGGAATTAATCAGCTGTCAATGGTGGGAATTGAGATTCTCCATCCAGCAATGTTTAATGTGCCCTTCTGGAACAATGCACGGAGAAGAAGGGAAGCCAGCCCTCCCATTTCATCCCTGCCACTCCTGCCCGGCCCCCGGAGCTCAAGGGCTTCGAGGCAGTAATTGGCTCTTGAGAGGAGCTGAACAATGTCCTGCTGCCTCTCCAGCTCCCTCCCGCAGCTGCCTCTGCCTTCCTGCTTTGTGTCCCCAAATGCAATGGTGGCACCTACACTCAGGTCACTCAGATATTCTGGCCTCCAAATTCATTTCCCAGCTGAGGGGCAGCTAAAGCCGGCTGGATCCCTCGCTAATCCCGGCTGGATCCCTCATTAAACCCGCCTGGATCCCTCGCTAATCCCGGCTGGATCCCTCACTAATCCCACCTGGATCCCTCACTAAACCCGGCTGGATCCCTCACTAATCCCGGCTGGATCCCTCACTAATCCCGGCTGGATCCCTCACTAAACCCGGCTGGATCCCTCACTAATCCCGGCTGGATCCCTCACTAGGATCCCTCATTAAACCCGGCTGGATCCCTCGCTAATCCCAGCTGGATCCCTCATTAAACCCGGCTGGATCCCTCGCTAATCCCGGCTGGATCCCTCACTAATCCCACCTGGATCCCTCACTAATCCCACCTGGATCCCTCACTAATCCCGCCTGGATCCCTCGCTAATCCTGGCTGGATCCCTCACTAATCCCGGCTGGATCCCTCACTAAACCCGGTTGGATCCCTCACTATGCCCAGCCCAGGGCAGTGCCAGGCCCAGCCCCCGGGCAAATCCCGGCCCAGGGCTCGGTGCCAGCCGGGTCCAGCCGGGCCAAGCGAGGGCTCGGCGCTCGCTGGATTCTGCAGCTCACACTTCCCGGCACTCCTGGCCTACTTAAACCCTATTTGAAGAGTGGCAAACTCCGGCCCAGCTCACCGGGGCTGCTTTCCTTTCCTTTCCCCTCAGCAACTCGTGGGTTTTATTTTCCCTGGGATATTTTCGCTCTCAGCCCTCCCGTGACAGCGAGGGGCCCCGGGCTTTGGGGCTTTGTCTGTTGTTCAGCTCTCCAAACAGGAAGGCAGCCTAATCCCCAAAGGATGTTTTTCCCCCCTCCTCCGTGCCAGCAGCGCTAATGGCTCCCAAATGTGCCCGGGCCGAGCCCTCCCTACCTGGGCATCAAAGGGAGCACATCTGGAGCAGCTGGAGCCGTGCACAATAAACAGCCACCAAGCCAGAAATGCCTTTTGCTGTTCCTGACAAGAGAGGTCTAAATGTGAGCTCCCTCTGCTCCAGTGCTTCCGGAATATTCCTGCCGAGCGAGCGATCTGATGTGAAAGCCGTTCTTATTTTTGCCCTCCTTCTCCAGACGAGCGAGGAAAGCCAGGCCATTTGCTGCAAGCCCCTCAGCATCTGCTGCTTTGTCAGTTTGAGTTAGCCCAGAAGCGTGCACGGGGGCTGCACTGGGGCTGCTCTGCATCCATCGCTGCTGCTCCTCCAGCACGGATGGAGCAGGGCTGGGCTCTAAACCTCCCCCAGCTCCCTTTCCATCCCTCCTGCAGGAGGTGACACAATCCAGGTGTCACCTGGATTCACTTTTATCCCATCCTTCAGTCCGTGCCTTGTGCAGTTTGCCCTCCTCTAGCTGCAGTTTTAGTTTGGGGATAACGGAGCTGCAGGATGGCCTGGAATGGCTCAGCTCCAGCTGCTGGACCTGAGCAGGGCTTGGAGAACCTTCCTTGGATTGTTCTCCAGAACCATGGCTTTGAAGAACCTTCCTTGGTCAGCTCTCCAGAACCATGGCTTGAAGAACCTTCCTTGGATTGTTCTCCAGATCCATGGCCTTGGAGAGCCTTCCTTGGATTCCTGCAGAACCATGGCCTTGGAGAACCTTCCTTGGACTGTTCTCCAGATCCATGGCTTGAAGAACCTTCCTTGGTCAGTTCTCCAGAACCATGGCTTGAAGAACCTCCCTTGGACTGTTCTCCAGAACCATGGCCTTGAAGAACCTTCTGTTCTCCAGATCCATGGGCTTGAAGAACCTTCCTTGGACAGCTCTCCAGAACCATGGCCTTGAAGAACCTTCCTTGGACTGTTCTCCAGAACCATGGCCTTGGAGAACCTTCCTTGGTCAGCTCTCCAGAACCATGGCTTGAAGAACCTTCCTTGGTCAGCTCTCCAGATCCATGGCTTGAAGAACCTTCTGTTCTCCAGAACCATGGCTTGGAGAACCTTCCCTGGTCAGCTCTCCTCCAGAACCCCACTGAGCTCTCAAGTTTAAAGAAGAAATAAAATGGATCTAAAGCACGCCGGGAATCTTCTTTCCCTTTCCATCCGTGCTTTTTTAAAGGCACAAGGAAAGGGAGCTGGCCTTTAAGCCTTCAATTAATTGAACAAAGATCTCCAAATTGTTCAATTGGTTTCATTAGGAAGTGTATAATAGAATAATAAAGTAAAACAAATGATATAAAGCAGACCCACTAATTAGCTCTACATGATTGATACAGCTTTGGACGAGGCATTTGATCTCCAACAAAATGCAGTTCCTTGTTAAGAGGATTTTTAATTGATGTGCAGAGAGGTATTAGATGATGTTGGAAAATAATTACTCCAAAGCTACTCATGCATTTGGCTGAACATAACAAATGAAGTTTGGGCTCGGGATCTGGCGGAGTGGACGCGTGCTAATTAATAACGAGACGAACGAGCATCTTTTTGCCGGGGCTTTAACCCAGTGTTTACCACGCAATTATTGCCCCATCATGAGCCCGTCACGCCGCGGCAGCGCCGGCCCCGAGGGGCGGGGACAAAAATTCCGGCTCCCAAAGCACGGAATTCCCAGTGGGAATAACAAAAATAAACCCTGAGAGTCCCAGCCTGGCTGGATGGGTCACACTGGGACAGTGAAGGGTGGCCATGTCCTGCTTGGGGTTCCTTGCCAGTCATGGCCCCCAAATCATGGAATTCCCAGTGGGAATAACAAATCCCAGTGGGAATAACAAACACAAACCCTGAGAATCCCAGCTTGGCTGGATGGGTCACACTGGGACAGTGAAGGGTGGCCATGTCCTGCTTGGGGTCCCTTGCCAGTCATGGCCCCCAAATCATGGAATTCCCAGTTGGAATAACAAATCTCAGTGGGAATAACAAATCTCAGTGGGAATAACAATAACAAACCCTGAGAGTCCCAGCCAGGATGGATGGGTCACACTGGGACAGTGAAAGGTGGCCATGTCCTGCTTGGGGTTCCTTGCCAGTCATGGCCCCCAAATCCCGGAATTCCCAGTGGGAATAACAAACACAAACCCTGGAAACCAAAGGAACTCTTCAAACTTTGCTGTTTGAATTCCCAAATTAGATTTTGATTTAGAATGGAGGGACCAAGCCCAGACTTAACCCCTTGTGGTCTGGATGCTGCATTCCCTGCATGGAGGTGCCACCTGGCCAAAGGTGTTTGGAGCTCTTGGAAACCAAAGGAACTCCTCAAACTTTGCTGTTTGAATTCCCAAATTAGATTTTGATTCACAATGGAATGAACAGCACCTGACTTAACCCCTTGGGGTCTGGATGCTCCATTCCCTGTATGGAGGTGCCACCCTGGCCAAAGGTGTTTGGAAACCAAAGGAACTCCTCAAACTTTGCTGTTTGAATTCCAAATTTCCATTTTGATTTAGAACGGAATGAACAGCACCTGACTTAACCCCTTGTGGTCTGGATGCTGCATTCCCTGTATGGAGGTGCCACCCTGGCCAGAGGTGTTTGGAGCTCTTGGAAACCAAAGGAACTCCTCAAACTTTGCTGTTTTAATTCCCAAATCCCATTCTGATTCACAATGGAATGAACAGCACCTGACTTAACCCCTTGGGGTCTGGATGCTGCATTCCCTGCATGGAGGTGTTTGGAGCTCCCCAAACTCCCTGAGCTCCCCAATTTGTCTGGAGCACACGTGCCCCGTTCCCAGACACTCCCAGGGTGACAGCCCGTCGCATTTTGTGCCGGTTTGGTGCCAGGAGTCTCAGTTTTATTTTCCTCCCTGCCAGCAGTGCCTGTGACACTTCCCCGCCGTGCCTTTCTATTTGTGCTCCCATGTGTGTCGGGTGGGTGAGCGTGTTCGAACACTTGTCGCCGGTTTTATTTTTGGAACGACGCCGAGAGGATTTGGGGGAGCTTAATTAAGAGTTTGTGAAGTTTCCTGGAGAAACCAGAAAGGCCCAAAAACCTGCTCCAAAGCGCTTTTCCCCCACTCCCTTCCTCGTTTGCCACCTCCTCCTCCTCCTCTGGTTGATCAATCTGTTAATTAATGGTGTTTATTCTCCCGCCTGAGCCGTGCCTCGGCGATTATATGATTAGGCAGCGATGATGATAACGCATGTGGGAAAAGGTATTTATTGTGTGTGTGGGCTCCCCCATCTCTATGGAAACAGGCAAATATTTGTCACCGTGGCAGGGGTGTTCAATCAAGCCCCAATTATTGCTTTGTGGAGCCCCTGAAGTTTTGGAGAATTTGGGAACAGACTCATGGAGGTGGTGGCCAGGCCTAAAGTTTGAGGAATATTTTGTAAATAATCCATAAACTCATGGAGTGTCCTGAGCTGGTGGAGCTTCTCCATCATTCCCTGCTGGAGGAGCCCCATTGGTGCCCAGCAATTTGTCACCATGCATGGGGAATGTTCAATCAAGCACTAATTAATGCTTTGTGAGACCCCTGAACCTCTGGACAATTTGGGAACAGACTCATGGAGGTGGTGGCTGGACTGAGCTCTTGACCAGACTCAAGGTTTAAGGAATATTTTGTAAATAATCCATTGCAAGGATTGGAAATAATCCATTGCAAGGATAGTAAATAATCCATTGCAAGGATTGGAAATAATCCCCCGTGCCGTCACCTTTACCTGCAAACGTGCTGATCCCGTTTTCTCCTCTCAGCTGCCTCCTCTGGGAGTTTATTCCATTCTTCCTGAGGAAAAAATAAAAAATAAAATGCATTTATTATAAGACCAAGGATGCACGCTTCACACAAAATGAAAGAGGGGAAAACATCCCGTGAGCAGAAAAGGAACTTTTATTGTCTTGAATCGCTGTCCTGCTTTAGCCACACTTAACAGACAGGAAAATGTTGTTAAATAACATTAATTTAACACTTCATTATCCACAGGAGCCAGGGAAATCACAGCATTTCTCCTGCTTAAAGCAGGTGCTTCAAACAGGTCCCCACCTCATTTCCCACGTTCCAGGGATGCTTGGGAATTCCTGGGATCTGCTGTTGGATTTGTCCCACACACCAGCGCTAATTAGGGCCCATTGATCCCACAAAGGCAGCCCTAATGAGGGCCTAATTAAAGCCAGTGTGTCCCACAAAAAGCGCTGCAAACACACCTTGGCTCCGCCCCCGCTGCTGCCGCTGCGCCTCTTTCAACATTTATGAGCCCTCATGAATATGCAAATGAGAGCTAATGGCTGCCGAGCGGGGCTGAGTTAATATTTCATACTGGGATGGGGTGATGGGATAATGGGATAATGGGATGGGATGGGATGGGATAATGGGATGGGATGGGATGGGATGGGATGGGATGGGATGGGATGGGATAATGGGATGGGATACTGGGATGGGATGGGATAATGGGATGGGATACTGGGATGGGATGGGATAATGGGATGGGATACTGGGATGGGATGGGATAATGGGATGGGATACTGGGATGGGATGGGATGGTGGGATGGGATACTGGGATGGGATGGGATGGGATAATGGGATAATGGGATACTGGGATGGGATATGATGGGATGGGATGGGATGGGATGGAATAATGGGATGGGATAACGGGATGGGATGGGATCCATGGGATGGCATGGCATGGGATGGGACGGCATGGGATAATGGCATGGCATGGCATGGCATGGCATAGGATAATGGGATGGGATGGCATGAGATAATGGGATGGCATGGCATGGGATAATGGCATGGGATAATGGCATGGGATAATGGGATGGCATGGGATAATGGCATGGCATGGCATGGGATAATGGCATGGCATGGCATAGGATAATGGGATGGCATGGCATGGGATAATGGGATGGCATGGCATGGGATAATTACATGGCATGGCATGGGATGGGATAATGGCATGGGATGGGAGCAGCCCCGTGCCCGTCAGCCTGGGCCAATTAGCGCCCTTCATTAACGAATCCCCCATTACAATAAGGCCCAGTTTGGGTTGGCTGTTTGGGCTGAGCACTGTGGGCAGTGGGATCAGAGCTCCGGACGGACACACTGCCACATTCCCAAGGATCCCTGTGTGGGAACACCCAGCGTTCTGCTGGAACCTTCTGGAACCCTGAGGAACCCCGAGCATTTCCCTGCAGATCCCGAGGATCCCTTCCCAGGCTGGAGATTGATTTTTGTGCGTTTTGAGGAAATAAAAAAAGGGATCATTTCCTCTTTCCCCACCTTAATAAAAGATAAAGCAGCGCCATCATCGCTGCCACAATCTCGGGCTTGAGCCATGTTGATAATCTCCTTTTGATGCTAATTAATTACAAGTCATCATAAAAAAACAAATGAAAAGCACTAGAGTTGCAGCAGGGATTTTTTTTTTTTATGCTTATGAAATAATGCATCTTTATGCATTTGTTTATTTGCCACGGCAAAAAAAAATGTCATTTATATTCATAAGCAAACAGCTCCAAGCTCCAGCTGCTTTTCCCTTTTTTTCCCTTTTTTTGGCAAATCCCAAATAAAACTCTCGGAGGGATTGGGATTGCTTTGGGAATGGGGGTTCATGTCCATCCAGAATGGTTGAAAAAAATGGCAAATCCCAAATCAAACCCTCCAAGGGATTGGGATTGGTTTGGGATTGGGAATGGGGATTGAAAACATCCATCCAGAACCACTCCAGCCAATCCCAGGAGGAATTCTGAAGGAAATGGGGAAATGGGAATCCTGTTGGCCATGGGATCGTCCCTTAAGGCCTCGCTTCCCGTTTGGGGATGGCTCATCTGCATATTTTATGCTAATGAGCAGGGCGGAGATAAGGATCTGCAGTGCCACAGCAGAGGTTTTTTGTTAATCAAGCGCTGCAGAATTAACAGGGAATTAGCAGGGCTGCAGTAATTGCCTTGTTAGATGGAAATGAAGCCCTGCTCACACACATGGCATGTGCAGCTGACTCACTGCTCCTGGCACACCGAGGTTGCTGTCAGAATTTTATTTTATTTTATTTTATTTTATTTTATTTCATTTTATTTTATTTTATTTTATTTTATTTTATTTCATTTTATTTTATTTTATATTGGGATATTTATGGCCCCATTCAGCCCTACAGAGGAGGGGATTTGCACGTGCTAAGGGCTCCTACAAATCTCCCCTACCCTTTTCCTGCAAAAGGGCAGCACAACAATAATGGGGAAATTTATGTCCCAAAGCATCTGTACTGCAGAGCTGGGCAAATTCCTCATACTTCTGCCACCACTGAGATCCCTGAAATCCCAGCAGGATTCTGGGCTGGAGATGCTGAGAATCCCAGCAGGATATTCCTGAAATCCCAGCAGGATCCTGGGCTGGAGATCCCTGAATTCCCAGCAGGATATTCCTGAAATCCCAGCAGGATCCTGGGCTGGAGATCCCTGAATTCCCAGCAGGATATTCCTGAAATCCCAGCAGGATTCTGGGATGGAAATCCCTGAAATCCCAGCAGGATTCTGGGCTGGAGATCCCTGAAATCCCAGCAGGACTCTGGGCTGGAGATCCCTGAAATCCCAGCAGGATATTCCTGAAATCCCAGCAGGATCCTGGGATGGAAATCCCTGAAATCCCAGCAGGATATTCCTGAAATCCCAGCAGGATTCGGGGCTGGAGATCCCTGAAATCCCAGCAGGATATTCCTGAAATCCCAGCAGGATATTCCTGAAATCGCAGCAGGATCCTGGGCTGGAGATCCCTGAAATCCCAGCAGGATATTCCTGAAATCCCAGCAGGATATTCCTGAAATCGCAGCAGGATCCTGGGATGGAAATCCCTGAAATCCCAGCAGGATGCTGGGCTGGAGATCCCTGAAATCCCAGCAGGATATTCCTGAAATCCCAGCAGGATATTCCTGAAATCCCAGCAGGATTCTGGGCTGGAGATCCCTGCAATCCCAGCAGGATATTCCTGAAATCCCAGCAGGATTCTGGGCTGGAGATCCCTGAAATCCCAGCAGGATCCTGGGCTGGAGATCCCTGAAATCCCAGCAGGATTCTGGGCTGGAGATGCTGAGAATCCCAGCAGGATATTCCTGAAATCCCAGCAGGATTCTGGGCTGGAGATCCCTGAAATCCCAGCAGGATATTCCTGAAATCCCAGCAGGATTCTGGGCTGGAAATCCCTGAAATCCCAGCAGGATCCTGGGATGGAGATCCCTGAAATCCCAGCAGGATATTCCTGAAATCCCAGCAGGATCCTGGGATGGAGATGCCTGAAATCCCAGCAGGATATTCCTGAAATCCCAGCAGGATTCTGGGCTGGAAATCCCTGAAATCCCAGCAGGATATTCCTGAAATCCCAGCAGGATTCTGGGCTGGAGATCCCTGAAATCCCAGCAGGATTCTGGGCTGGAGATCCCTGAAATCCCAGCAGGATTCTGGGCTGGAGATCCCTGAAATCCCAGCAGGATTCTGGGCTGGAGATCCCTGAAATCCCAGCAGGATTCTGGGCTGGAGATCCCTGAAATCCCAGCAGGATCCTGGGATGGAGATGCCTGAAATCCCAGCAGGATATTCCTGAAATCCCAGCAGGATTCTGGGCTGGAAATCCCTGAAATCCCAGCAGGATATTCCTGAAATCCCAGCAGGATCCTGGGCTGGAGATCCCTGAAATCCCAGCAGGATCCTGGGCTGGAAATCCCTGAAATCCCAGCAGGATATTCCTGAAATCCCAGCAGGATTCTGGGCTGGAGATCCCTGAAATCCCAGCAGGATATTCCTGAAATCCCAGCAGGATTCTGGGCTGGAGATCCCTGAAATCCCAGCTGGATATTCCTGAAATCCCAGCAGGATTCTGGGATGGAAATCCCTGAAATCCCATCAGGATTCTGGGCTGGAGATCCCTGAAATCCCAGCAGGATTCTGGGCTGGAGATCCCTGAAATCCCAGCAGGATATTCCTGAAATCCCAGCAGGATATTCCTGAAATCCCAGCAGGATCCTGGGCTGGAGATCCCTGAAATCCCAGCAGGATATTCCTGAAATCCCAGCAGGATCCTGGGCTGGAGATCCCTGAAATCCCAGCAGGATCCTGGGCTGGAAATCCCTGAAATCCCAGCAGGATATTCCTGAAATCCCAGCAGGATTCTGGGCTGGAGATCCCTGAAATCCCAGCAGGATATTCCTGAAATCCCAGCAGGATTCTGGGCTGGAGATCCCTGAAATCCCAGCAGGATTCTGGGCTGGAGATCCCTGAAATCCCAGCAGGATTCTGGGATGGAAATGCCTGAAATCCCAGCAGGATATTCCTGAAATCCCAGCAGGATTCTGGGCTGGAGATCCCTGAAATCCCAGCAGGATATTCCTGAAATCCCAGCAGGATATTCCTGAAATCCCAGCAGGATCCTGGGCTGGAGATCCCTGAAATCCCAGCAGGATTCTGGGCTGGAGATCCCTGAAATCCCAGCAGGATTCTGGGCTGGAGATCCCTGAAATCCCAGCAGGATTCTGGGATGGAAATGCCTGAAATCCCAGCAGGATCCTGGGATGGAAATCCCTGAATTCCCAGCAGGATATTCCTGAAATCCCAGCAGGATATTCCTGAAATCCCAGCAGGATTCTGGGCTGGAGATCCCTGAAATCCCAGCAGGATTCTGGGATGGAAATCCCTGAAATCCCAGCAGGATATTCCTGAAATCCCAGCAGGATATTCCTGAAATCCCAGCAGGATTCTGGGATGGAAATCCCTGAAATCCCAGCAGGATATTCCTGAAATCCCAGCAGGATCCTGGGATGGAAATCCCTGAAATCCCATCAGGATTCTGGCCTGGTGGGTTCAACCCTGTGGATTTCCCTGCAATAAACCCTGAAAGAGTTGAGGGAGGTTGTCCAAGAGTTTCTCCCCAAGAGTTTCTCACCCATCCCATGGCAAGGGATGAGCAGCTCCTTGGATTTGCCCTAAAAACTCCAATTTTTGGGATCTGTGGCCGCCAAGGGCACTGAATCCCGGAGCCAGGGCCGTGTTTCACCCCGAGCTGGGAGCTGGAGGCTGAGGATGAGTGGTTGTGGCATTTTTGATGTTTCCATGGGGATTGCTATAGAAACAACTCTGCTACCCCTTCATTTATTAATTTACTTTGTTAAGGAACCAAAGGTAAACCACAGCTCCAAAGAAACAATGCCTTGAAAGGGATTTTTTTTTTTTTTTTTCCCAGAGAAAGGCCTTGAGTTTGTGTTTGAAGCACAACATTTGCAGCTCATTTATCTGATGCAGGGCCCCAAAGGGCGCTCAGAGAATTTCATTTTCAGCCCTCCGTGGTTTTTTTAAGGATTTTAAAATTGTAAGGATTTTAAGGATTGCTCCAAGCCCCAGTGTTCAGCCTGTGCCACCCTCCCAGCTGGGGTTTAATTGCCAATATCCCATCCAAACTCTCCTTTTCCATCTGCCACCCCTGCCCTCCCTTTGTCCCAAACTCCTGAACACAACTCCTTCTGCTCGGATGTTTTTGGCAATGCACTGAACAAACTCTGTCCCAATTGAGGATTTCTGGAAAGCTGTCACTTCCCAACCCCCTGGTGTCATTTATGGATTTTATGGTTGGAGAGGCTGGGGAAAGGAGGGATTTCAAATTCCCTGTTTTCATGGTGATGGTGAAGCGCCTGTGAAGTGGGAAGCCATGGGAGCAGGGCAGGAGCAGGGCAGGAGCAGGAGCAGGGAAGGAACATGAGGAGCTGTCCCTGCTGTCCCTGTGTCCTTGCTGTCCCTGTGTCCCCCTGTCCCTGCTGTCCCCCTGTCCCTGTGTCCCCCTGTCCCTCTGTCCCTGCCCTGTCCCCCTGTCCCTGTGTCCCCCTGTCCCTGTGTCCCTGCTGTCCCTGGTGTCCCCCTGTCCCTGTGTCCCTGCTGTCCCTCTCCTGTGCCCCTGTCCCTGTGTCCCCCTGTCCCCCTGTCCCTGCTGTCCCCCTGTCCCTGCTGTCCCTGCTGTCCCTGTGTCCCTGTGTCCTTGCTGTCCTTGCTGTCCCTGTGTCCCCCTGTCCCTCTCCTGTCCCTGGTGTCCCCCTGTCCCTGCCCTGTCCCTGCCCTGTCCCCCTGTCCCTGTGTCCCCCTGTCCCTGTGTCTCTGCTGTCCCTGGTGTCCCTGTGTCCCCCTGTCCCGAGTGTCCCTTGTGTCCCCCTGTCCCTGTGTCCCTGGTGTCCCTGTGTCCCCCTGTCCATCCCCTGTCCCTGCCCTGTCCCCCTGTCCCTGCCTTGTCCCCGTGTCCCCCTGTCCCTCTCCTGTCCCCCTGTCCATCTCCTGTCCCCCTGTCCCTCTGTCCCTGCCCTGTCCCTGCTGTCCCTGTGTCCCTGCTGTCCCTGTGTCCCCCTGTCCCTCTCCTGTCCCCCGTCCCTGCCCTGTCCCCCTGTCCCTGTTGTCCCTGTGTCCCCCTGTCCCTGTGTCCCCCTGTCCCTGTGTCCCCCTGTCCCTGCCTGGGCAGCACAGGCCGCGGTGTCACCCACCCACCCACGAGTGACCGTGGGCAGCCCTGGTGGCAGCTGCGCTTCCTGCGCTGCCGGCCGGGCTCCAGCACCGAGCTCCCCTCGTTTGTCAATAATTGGAGCTCCCCTCGTTTGTCAATAATTGGAGCTCTCCTCGTTTGTCAATAATTGGAGCGCTCCTCGTTAGTCAGTAATTGGGCAGTGATTTCCTTTGGCAGCGCTGCAGCAGCTTCCTGTTCAACAGACCTGCCAATGGCGCTGCTGTGGGCACCAGGCCCTGGGCTGAGCCTCTGGGAACCGGCCCAGCTCTGATTCCTGGTGGCTTCATCCACGAGTGATTATCAGCAATAATGCATGGCAATGGAATGGGGCTGTTATTGATGGCTCTGAGAGGGGGGAGCTGGGATCCCACTCTGCTCACAGCTCCTGGCTTCCTTAATGGGAATGGGATGGGATGGGATGGGATGGGATGGGATGGGATGGGAATGGGATGGGATGGGATGGGATGGGATGGGATGGGATGGGATGGGATGGGATGGGATGGGATGGGATGGGATGGGATGGGATGGGATGGGAATGGGAATGGAATGGGATGGGATGGGATGGGAATGGGAATGGGAATGGGATGGGATGGGATGGGATGGGATGGGATGGGAATGGGATGGGATGGGATGGGATGGGAATGGGAATGGAATGGGATGGGATGGGATGGGAATGGGAATGGGAATGGGAATGGGATGGGATGGGATGGGATGGGGATGGGATGGGATGGGGATGGGATGGGATGGGGATGGGATGGGATGGGATGGGATAATGGGATGGGATGGGATGGGATGGGATGGGATGGGATGGGATGGCAATGGGGCTGTTATTGATGGCTCTGACAGGTGGGAGCTGGGATCCCACTCTGCTCACAGCTCCTGGGTTCCTTGATGGGAATGGGAAATGTGGTGTTCCAAAAAGACACCAAAAATAGCATTTTTGGTCACTTGCATTTAATGGATCAGGAGATTTTGGGGAAAAAAAGTGGCACCAAAAATGGCATTTTTGGTCACTTGCAGTCTATGCATCAGAGAGATTTTGGGGAACAAAAGTGGCACCAAAAATGGCATTTTTAGTCATTGGCAGTCTATGAATGAGAGAGATTTTTGGGGAGGAGTTCATACAAAATTTGCATTTTTGGTCACTTGCAGTCTATGGATCAGAGAGATTTTTGGGGAGGAGTTCATACAAAATTTGCATTTTTGGTCACTTGCAGTCTATGGATCAAGAAGATTTTTGGGGAGGAGTTCATACAAAAATTTGCATTTTTGGTCCCTTGCAGCCCATGGATCATGGAGATTTTGGGGAAAAGCTCTCTTCCCCAACAAGCCCCCCAAATCCCCCTGCTCCCATCCCCCTTGCCCATTCCCAGCCTTTGCCGGGCGGTTTCCATGGCGATGCCTCGCCTCAATAGGCTCCTTGTGAACTTGTTTACCATCCCAATTAGAACATTTCCCCAACGCCGGCTCCTTTCTGACAGCTCCGTGTCTCCCATCTGTGCCTGAGCCCGCAGACAATGGGCCCTGATTCCAAACCGGGAATGTGAGCTGTGTAACACCGAAATCCCCCCTCAGGAAAATCTGATTTGTCACAAAAACACATGGAAAAGCTAAGAGAAACCAGAGGATTTCACACACCTTGGGGTGGATCCCTCGATCCTGGCAGCCCAAAGCATTTCAGGCTTTTTGCTGTTCCCAAAGGAAGAAGTTCTGGAAGTTTCTCTGGCAGGGCTGGGTGCAGATGATGAAGGGGAAGCTGATAAAGGTCCCTTGTCTGTGGAGCTGGAAAAGAAAGGAGGAAAAAAGGGAAATGTGGCGGCTGCCAAGGCTGACTCAACCCCAAACAACTCCAAATAACTGCGGGCTCTCAATGGCTCCTTTATGAGCTGCCAAAGAGCTTTGTGGGCACCTCACCCGACAGACAGACAGATTGGCTGTCTGTCCTTGCCCAGCAAGGCTGCAAAATCCCAAATTCCCAGGGAATGCTTGTCCCCAGGAATGCAGCGTGGATTTATCCTCCCAGCACCATTCCTCTCTCTTTTTTCCCTCATTTCCACCCCATTCCTCTCTCTCTCTAATTCCAATTTACAATCCTGGAACAGCAGCTGAGGGAATTTTTGTTTGTGAGTGGCAAACAAAACCCCAAATCCCTGTGGGACACAGATCCTGGAGCTCAAACCCCAAATCCCTGTGGGACACAGATCCTGGAGCTCAAACCCCAAATCCCTGTGGGACACAGATCCTGGAGCTCCAAATCCCTGTGGGACACAGATCCTGGAGCCCCAAATCCCTGTGGGACACAGATCCAGGAGCTCAAACCCCAAATCCCTGTGGGACACAGATCCAGGAACCCCAAATCCCTGTGGGACACAGATCCAGGAGCTCCAAATCCCTGTGGGACACAGATCCAGGAGCTCCAAATCCCTGTGGGACACAGATCCAGGAGCTCAAATCCCTGTGGGACACAGATCCAGGAGCCCCAAATCCCTGTGGGACACAGATCCTGGAGCCCCAAATCCCTGTGGGACACAGATCCAGGAGCTCCAAATCCCTGTGGGACACAGATCCAGGAGCTCCAAATCCCTGTGGGACACAGATCCAGGAGCTCAAATCCCTGTGGGACACAGATCCTGGAGCCCCAAATCCCTGTGGGACACAGAGCCAGGAACCCCAAATCCCTGTGGGACACAGATCCAGGAGCAAACATCTTCCAAACGTCTTCCAGTGGAGCTTCTCCTGCCGGTGGAACATCTCCCTCCAGAGGAGCTTCTCCTTCCATTGGAGCTTCTCCTTCCAATGGAACATCTTCCAATGGAACATTTTCCAATGGAGCTTCTCCTTCCAGTGGAGCATCTTCCAATGGAACATTTTCCAGTGGAGCATCTTCCAGTGGAACATCTTCCAATGGAGCTTCTCCTTCCAGTGGAGCATCTTTCAATGGAACATTTTCCAGTGGAACATCTTCCAGTGGAACATCTTCCAGTGGAACATTTTCCAGTGGAGCATCTTCCAGTGGAACATCTCCTTCCAATGGAGCTTCTCCTTCCAATGGAGCATCTCCTTCCTGTGGAACATCTCCTTCCAGTGGAACATCATCCAATGGAACATCCAGTGTTCCATCATCTAACTTTGGGATGGGATGGGATGGGATGGGATGGGAATGAGACAAGAATGGGAATGGGAATGGGATGGGATCCATGGGATGGGATGGGATGGGATGGGAATGGGACGAGGGTGGGGTAGGAATGGGAATGGGAGTGGGATGGGGTAATGGGATGGGATAGGAATGGGATTGGGTTGGGATTGGGATGAGGATGGGGCGGGAATGGGAATGGGATGGGAATGGGATGAGAATGGGATGGGATGGGATCAATGGGATAGGATGGAATGGGACAGGATGGGATGGGATGGGATGGGATGGGATGGGATGGGATAGGATTGGGATAGAAAATGGGATTGGGAATGGGAACAAGAGTCCTAGAGCCCTGGATCCATGGAATCCTGCACTGGGATGGGATGGGATGGGATGGGGTGGGATGGGATGGGATGGGATGGGGTGGGATGGGATGGGATGGGATGGGATGGGATGGGATGGAATGGGATGGGATGGGAATGGGATGGGATGGGATGGAATGGGATGAGGATGGGGTAGGAATGGGAATGGGAGTGGGATGGGAATGGGATAGAAAATGGGTTGGAAATGGGATTGGGAATGGGAACAAGAGTCACAGGGTCCTGGACACATCAAATCCTGCATTGGAGTGGGATGGGATGGGATTGGGAACAAGAGTCCTAGAGCCCTGGATCCATGGAATCCTGCACTGGGATGGGATGGGATGGGATGGGATGGGATGGGATGGGATGGGATGGGATGGGAATGGGATGGGATGGGATGGGAATGGGAATGGGATGGGATGGGATGGGAATGGGATGGGATGGGATGGGAATGGGAATGGGATGGGATGGGATGGGAATGGGATGGGATGGGATGGGAATGGGAATGGGATGGGATGGGATGGGATGGGATGGGATGGGATGGGAATGGGATGGGATGGGATGGGAATGGGAATGGGATGGGATGGGATGGGATGGGATGGGATGGGATGGGATGGGATGGGATGGGATGGGATGGGAATGGGATTGGGAACAGGAGTCCCAGAGCCCCAGATCCATGGAATCCCAAATCAGGCTGGGGCAGGGATTGGTTTCCAGCCCCACCAGCCCCGAGGAGCAGCCCAGTCCCCGTCTGTGCCACCCCAGCCAGGTGCTCCCCTGTGACCCCGGGCTCAGCTCCAATCAAAGCTCCTTGATTGCTTCCAATTAAAGCTTTTTGTGCTGAGGGCCAGCAGACCCCGCTTGGCTTTAATGTAGGGCTGACATTTACCATGGAGGGGCAATTCCGAGTGGACAATTCATTGCACTCCCCGAAATGCCAGAAAAGCGCTTATTTCACATTTGTGGTAATTAAATGCTTTTAATTTAATCATCAATCCCTCTTGTCTCTATTTCCCCTCATATCTCACTGCTGGCCTGGCCCAGCCATCGAGCTGCACTAATTCCTCCTTAAACTCCAATCCCCTTTTGCAATTCACAATTTCACTTTTTACCACAAAACCTTTTCTTTTTTCCTTGGATTCTTTTTCCCCAATCCCAAATATTTCATGCTCCTTGTTCTTTGTGGCACCATCCACAATTTGGAATTTAATTTGATGAAATTCTCCTATTTCCAAGCATGATATCCTGATTTTTCTTTGGGAATCACATCCTTATCCCGTGGGGTTTGTGTGTGTATTTCCAGCCAGGATACAGAAATATTGGGGTACCAACAATGGGATTTTTCCAGGATTTTGGGGTGCAATCTGGGGTATTTATTTGGGGTGCAATCTGGGATATTTAGGGTGAAATCTGGGATATTTTGGGGTGAAATCTGGGATATTTTGGGGTGAAATCTGGGATATTTAGGGGTGCAATCTGGGATATTTTGGGGTGAAATTTGGGATATTTTTGGTGCAATCTGGGGTATTTATTTGGGGTGAAATCTGGGATATTTTGGGGTGAAATCTGGGATATTTTGGGGTGAAATCTGGGGTATTTATTTGGGGTGCAATCTGGGATATTTTGGGGTGAAATCTGGGATATTTGGGGGTGCAATCTGGGATATTTGGGGTGAAATCTGGGGTATTTATTTGGGGTGCAATCTGGGATATTTTGGGGTGCAATCTGGGGCATTTATTTGGGGTGCAATCTGGGATATTTGGGGTGCAATCTGGGATATTTGGGGTGCAATCTGGGGTATTTATTTGGGGTGAAATCTGGGATATTTGGGGTGAAATCTGGGATATTTATTTGGGATGCAATCTGGGGTATTTTGGGGTGAAATCTGGGATATTTTGGGGTGAAATCTGGGGTATTTATTTGGGGTGCAATCTGGGATATTTGGGGGTGAAATCTGGGGTATTTATTTGGGGTGCAATCTGGGATATTTAGGGGTGAAATCTGGGATATTTTGGGGTGCAATCTGGGATATTTGGGGGTGAAATCTGGGATATTTGGGGTGCAATCTGGGGTATTTATTTGGGGTGAAATCTGGGATATTTGGGGGTGAAATCTGGGATATTTAGGGTGCAATCTGGGGTATTTATTTGGGGTGCAATCTGGGATATTTGGGGGTGAAATCTGGGGTATTTTGGGATGAAATCTGGGATATTTGGGGTGAAATCTGGGATATTTATTTGGGGTGCAATCTGGGATATTTGAGGTGCAATCTGGGGTATTTTGGGTGCAATCTGGGATATTTTGGGGTGAAATCTGGGATATTTTGGGGTGCAATCTGGGATATTTGGGGTGCAATCTGGGGTATTTATTTGGGGTGAAACCTGGGATATTTGGGGTGCAATCTGAGGTATTTATTTGGGGTGCAATCTGGGATATTTAGGGGTGAAATCTGGGATATTTAGGGTGAAATCTGGGATATTTGGGGTGCAATCTGGGGTATTTATTTGGGGTGAAACCTGGGATATTTGGGGTGCAATCTGAGGTATTTATTTGGGGTGCAATCTGGGATATTTTGGGGTGAAATCTGGGATATTTTGGGGTGAAATCTGGGATATTTGGGGGTGCAATCTGGGATATTTTGGGTGCAATCTGGGATATTTTGGGGTGCAATCTGGGATATTTTGGGGTGAAATCTGGGGTATTTAGGGGTGCAATCTGGGGTATTTATTTGGGGTGCAATCTGGGGTATTTTGGGGGTGCAATCTGGGATATTTGGGGTGCAATCTGGGATATTTGGGGTGCAATCTGGGATATTTTGGGGTGCAATCTGGGATATTTATTTGGGGTGCAATCTGGGATATTTGAGGTGCAATCTGGGATATTTTGGGGTGCAATCTGGGATATTTAGGGGTGCAATCTGGGGTATTTATTTGGGGTGCAATCTGGGATATTTAGGGGTGCAATCTGGGGTATTTATTTGGGGTGCAATCTGGGATATTTAGGGGTGCAATCTGGGATATTTATTTGGGGTGCAATCTGGGATATTTGAGGTGCAATCTGGGATATTTTGGGGTGAAATCTGGGATATTTGGGGTGAAATCTGGGATATTTATTTGGGGTGCAATCTGGGATATTTAGGGGTGCAATCTGGGGTATTTATTTGGGGTGCAATCTGGGATATTTTGGGGTGAAATCTGGGATATTTTGGGGTGAAATCTGGGGTATTTTGGGGTGAAATCTGGGATATTTGGGGTGCAATCTGGGGTATTTATTTGGGGTGCAATCTGGGATATTTTGGGGTGAAATCTGGGATATTTAGGGTGCAATCTGGGGTATTTATTTGGGGTGCAATCTGGGATATTTTGGGGTGAAATCTGGGATATTTAGGGTGCAATCTGGGGTATTTATTTGGGGTGCAATCTGGGATATTTAGGGTGAAATCTGGGATATTTTGGGGTGAAATCTGGGATATTTGGGGTGAAATCTGGGATATTTATTTGGGGTGCAATCTGGGATATTTTGGGTGCAATCTGGGGTATTTATTTGGGGTGCAATCTGGGATATTTAGGGTGAAATCTGGGATATTTTGGGGTGAAATCTGGGATATTTTGGGGTGAAATCTGGGATATTTGGGGTGCAATCTGGAATATTTGGGGTGAAATCTGGGATATTTTGGGATGAAATCTGGGATATTTTTGGGGTGAAATCTGGGATATTTAGGGGTGCAATCTGGGATATTTGGGGTGCAATCTGGGATATTTGGGGTGAAATCTGGGATATTTTGGGGTGAAATCTGGGATATTTGGGGTGCAGCTGCAGGGAGTGTGTGCTCTGTGATTCCCAGGCACCATCAATGCGATTTTTCCAGGATTTTCCCAGGATTTTTCCAGGATTTTTCCAGGGTTTTTCCAGGGTTTGGGCTGTGCCAGGAGCGGCTGGCACCCCCCAGGGAATTCTGGCACCATTCCCTGTTTTTGCACAGCACAAAATTCCTTTTTTCTGCCCAGGATGGGAATCATTCTTTGCAGATCCCTGCAGCGCAATGCAGTTCCTCAACGCTGATTTTCCATGATATTTTCAATTTTTCAATTCCTGCAAGAATTTCCTGAGCTGCTGCAGTTTGAGATGGATTTACCTGAACGCCCTGTGCTTTTTTGGGAGCGTGGATTTTTCTGGAATTCTCTGGCAGGGATCAGTTTGGGAGGTTTTGCTCTCCCACAATCCTGCGCTCTGCTGGCACCGGATCAAAAGATGACAAAAACATCCTGCAAGAAAAAACAGAGCCTTTATTGTTGCAGCTTGGGGGGGTTTGGGATGAGTGAATCCAGCCTGAATTTATTTGTTGTGCATTCAGAATTCTGCCTGGGTTCAGGGAACAAAAATATTCCAGGCTGGGATTGATAATTCCTGCCTGGAATTTATTATGGATTGATAATTCTGCCTGGTTTTGGCAATATAAAATATTCCAGGCTGGGATTGATAATTCTGCCTGGTTTTGGGAATATAAAAATATTCCAGGCTGGGATTGATAATTCTGCCTGGTTTTGGGAATATAAAAATATTCCAGGCTGGGATTGATAATTCTGCCTGGTTTTGGGAATATAAAATGTCCAGGCTGGGATTGATAATTTTATTTTTGGGAATAGGAATTTTCCAGGTTGGGATTTGGAATGAGTGATTCCAGCCTGGAATTTATTATGGATTGATAATTCTGCCTGGTTTTGGGAATATAAAAATATTCCAGGCTGGGATTGATAATTCCAGCCTGAATTTTATTATGGATTGATAATTCTGCCTGGTTTTGGGAATATAAAATATTCCAGGCTGGGATTGATAATTCCAGCCTGAATTTATTATGGGTTGATAATTCTGTCTGGTTTTGGGAATATAAAAATATTCCAGGCTGGGATTGATAATTCCAGCCTGAATTTTATTGTGGATTGATAATTCTGCCTGGTTTTGGGAATATAAAAATATTCCAGGCTGGGATTGATAATTTTATTTTTGGGAATAAAAATTTTCCAGGCTGGGATTGATAATTCCTGCCTGGAATTTATTGTGGATTGATAATTCTGTCTGGTTTTGGGAATATAAAATGTCCAGGCTGGGATTGATAATTCTGCCTGGTTTTGGGAATATAAAATATTCCAGGCTGGGATTGATAATTTTATTTTTGGGAATAAAAATTTTCCAGGTTGGGGTTTGGAATGAGTGATTCCAGTCTGAATTTTATTATGGATTGATAATTCTGCCTGGTTTTGGGAATATAAAAATATTCCAGGCTGGGATTGATAATTCCAGTCTGAATTTTATTATGGATTGATAATTCTGTCTGGTTTTGGGAATATAAAATATTCCAGGCTGGGATTGATAATTCTGTCTGGTTTGGGAATATAAAATGTCCAGGCTGGGATTGATAATTTTATTTTTGGGAATAAAAATTTTCCAGGCTGGGATTTGGAATGAATGATTCCAGTCTGAATTTTATTGTGGATTGATAATTCTGTCTGGTTTTGGGAATATAAAAATATTCCAGGCTGGGATTGATAATTCTGCCTGGTTTGGGAATATAAAAATATTCCAGGCTGGGATTGATAATTCCAGCCTGAAATTTATTGTGGATTGATAATTCTGCCTGGTTTTGGCAATAAAAGGATTGGAAATTATATTTTGTTTATTTTTGGGAATGCCATGGCCAAAACTCCGGAATTGAGTGCAGGAAGACTCCTGGTTTTTGCAGTCTCTAATTCAAATTATCCAAATTATTATGACTCCAATTATATTCCTATTTTATAACCATGTAATTCCTATGAAACTTTCAAACTTTCAACATAAATTCTTGGCATTTTTCACATATTATTATCAATTAACCCATCCCTGGCTGATGAGAACTTTGGATCCCTCCTGTCCTAAACAATTCCTGCTGTCCCCAAACATTGAATTTTAATAAAGAATATTAGGAATATACCATCCCAGTTCATCCTGAATTTCCAGGATTGGAATTTCCCATTGCCAGGAACTCTCCTCATTACCCAGGGTTTGATTTCACATCCCCCCAAACGAGTCCCGGCGGAATTAGCCCCTAATTAAGGACATTGTGAAATATGGCAGGGGCAAAGGGAATTACACCGGATTACTTTATTAATAATATTCCTTAACGACACTGGAAATTGCTATTAGGCCCGCACATTCCTGCCTGGCTATGGCAAGAGGCTTTTGCTATGCTAATCTAGCACAATTTTCTTTTCAATGTAAACAAATTATGCTCTATTAATATGCTGTTCTCCTCGCATAGTTAATTATTGGAACAGGAAGGAAGAAAACGCTGCGGCTTTGGCTGTTTGGGATGGGAAAAGGCTCCAGAAATGCTTTAATAGGGAGTTAATTATGCCCAGAATTCCAATGGGGTTGCAGTTGCGTTCAGTGCTGGGCTGGTCAAATATTGGGAAGCTGGAATTTCAATATTGAATGGGAATTTTAATATTCAAGATGGGAATTTCAATATTGACTGGCAATTTCAGTATCGAATGGGAATTTCAATATTCAATATGGGAATTTCAATATTGAACGGGAATCTCAATATAGAATGGGAATTTCAATATAGAATGGGAATTTCAAAATTCCATATGTGAATTTCAATACTGAATGGAAATTTCAATATTGAATGGGAATTTCAATGTAGAATGGGAATTTCAATATAGACTGGGAATTTTAATATCGAATGTGAAATTCAATATTGAATGGGAATTTCAATATAGAATGGGAATTTCAATATTCAATATGTGAATTTCAATATAGAATGGGAATTTCAATGTTCCATATGGGAATTTCAATATAGAATGGGAATTTCAATATTCAATATGGGAATTTCAATATTGACTGGGAATTGTAATGTTCCATATGGGAATTTCAATATAGAATGGGAATTTCAATATTCAATATGGGAATTTCAATATCGAATGGGAATTTCAATATCGAATGGGAATTTCAATATCGAATGGGAATTTCAATATCGAATGGGAATTTCAATACAGAATGGGAATTTCAATATTCAATATGTGAAATTCAATATAGAATGGGAATTTCAACATTCCATATGTGAATTTCAATATAGAATGGGAATTTCAATATAGAATGGGAATTTCAATATTCCATATGGAAATTTCAATACTGAATGGGAATTTCAATATTGCAGAGGGTTCCTTTGCACCCTCAGCCACCATCCCAGGGGGGATCAGGAACCAGCAGCTCGTGGCACAAATCCAAGCAGAGAATTCCAAATGGCCAATCTCCATCTCCAGCCTCCCACACTGAGTTTTGTCTCTTTTAGCACCTTTTCCTGTCGCTAAGTCTGGCAGCATCCAAAAACCCAGCACTCCAAATTCTGCAGCAATATTGTGAAAGCAGGCTGGGAAACTGAGCTTGGCAAATGGTGATTTTCTGTGAGGAAATTCTGCATTTTTCTGATGGATCAGGAGCATCTAAACCCAGTGACCTCAGCCAGGTTTCAGGAGGGAAAAAGAAAAATAAAAAAGAACAAATGGGAGAAAAAAAAAGACACAATCCTGCCAAAATCCTGAAAAAATTTGAGGGGAAGAGCATTGGAAATAAAATATCTTTGCAGAGTGGTGGCTGTTTGTCTGACAGATGTCTGCAATGTTCTGGGAGCTGGAGTCATGCTCCGAATGTAAATAAGATTATGGGCCTTGCAATATTTCCTTTTCCCTGCATTGGAGGGTTTTTCTTTCCCTCCCTATCCCCACACATTTTTTGCCTTGCTCAGGTTTGTCCTTTAATCAAAGGATCCAGCTGTTGGACCAAAAAGGGCAATTTCTGCCTAAAAATACAACTTAAAAAAACACAACTGCAACCCTCATCTCCTGGAATGAATCAAAGGCTGGGCAATGGAATTTCCTGAGGCCTGGATGTGGGAAAGGGGGCAGCAAATTCCTATTTTTGGGGAGCATGGAGTCATTCCCTGGCAGGAATTTTCATTTTTTACCTTTTCATTTTAGAGATGAATTCACCCCAATTCCTGAGGAGCAGCTCCAGGGCCCTGTGGCAGGAATTGTTCATTTTTTACCTTTTCATTTTAAAGATGAATTCACCCCAAATTCCTGAAACAAACCCAAGGAGCAGCTCCAGGGCCCTATGGCAGGAATTGGGCATTTTGCTTTTTGTACCCACTGCAAATTTTAATTTTAAAGATGAATTCACCCCAAATTCCTGATACAAACCCAAGGAGCAGCTCCGGGGTCCTATGGCAGGAATTGTTCATTTTTACCTTTTCATTTTAGGGATGATTTCACCCCAAAATCCTGAGACAAACCCAAGGAGCAGCTCTGGGGTTCTATGGCAGGAATTGTTCATTTTTACCTTTTCATTTTAGGGATGAATTCACCCCAAATTCCTGAGGAGCAGCTCTGGGGTCCTGTGGCAGGAATTGTTCATTTTTACCTTTTCATTTTAGAGATGAATTCTCCCCAAATTCCTGAGACAAACCCAAGGAGCAGCTCTGGGACCCTATGGCAGGAATTGGGCATTTTTACCTTTTCATTTTAGAGATGAATTCACCCCAATTCCTGAGGAGCAGCTCCAGGGCCCTATGGCAGGAATTGGGCATTTTGCTTTTTGTACCCACTGCAAATTTTCATTTTAGAGATGAATTCACCCCAAATTCCTGAGGAGCAGCTCCAGGGTCCTATGGCAGAAATTGTTCATTTTTACCTTTTCATTTTAGAGATGAATTCACCCAAATTCCTGACACAAACCCAAGGAGCAGCTCTGGGGTCCTGTGGCAGCAATTGGGCATTTTACCTTTTCCACCCACTGCAAATTTTCATTTTAAAGATGAATTCACCCAAATTCCTGAGACAAACCCAAGGAGCAGCTCCGGGGTCCTATGGCAGAAATTGCTCATTTTGCTTTTTGTACCCACTGCAAATTTTCATTTTAAGGATGAACTCACCCCAAATTCCTGAGGAGCAGCTCTGGGGCCCTGTGGCAGGAATTGGGCATTTTGCTTTTTGTACCCACTGCAAATTTTAATTTTAAAGATGAATTCACCCCAAATCCTGAGACAAACCCAAGGAGCAGCTCCGTGGCAGGAATTGGGCATTTTGCTTTTTGTACCCACTGCAAATTTTCATTTTAGGGATGAATTCACCCCAAATTCCTGAGACAAACCCAAGGAGCAGCTCCGTGGCAGGAATTGGGCATTTTGCTTTTTGTACCCACTGTAAATTTTCATTTTAGAGATGAATTCACCCCAAATTCCTGAGACAAACCCAAGGAGCAGCTCTGGGGTTCTATGGCAGGAATTGTTCATTTTTACCTTTTCATTTTAGAGATGAATTCACCCAAAATCCTGAGGAGCAGCTCCAGGGTCCTATGGCAGGAATTGGGTATTTTGATTTTTGTACCCACTGCAAATTTTCATTTTAGAGATGAATTCACCCCAAAAATCCTGAGACAAACCCAAGGAGCAGCTCAGGGTCCTGTGGCAGGAATTGTTCATTTTTACCTTTTCATTTTAGAGATGAATTCACTGAAATTCCTGAGGAGCAGCTCCAGGGCCCTATGGCAGGAATTGTTCATTTTTACCTTTTCATTTTAGAGATGAATTCACCCCAAATTCCTGAGACAAACCCAAGGAGCAGCTCCAGGGCCCTATGGCAGGAATTGTTCATTTTTACCTTTTCATTTTAGAGATGAATTCACCCAAGGAGCAGCTCTGGGGTCCTGTGGCAGGAATTGGGCATTTTGCTTTTTGTACCCACTGTAAATTTTCATTTTAGAGATGAATTCACCCCAAATTCCTGAGACAAACCCAAGGAGCAGCTCCAGGGTCCTGTGGCAGGAATTGTTCATTTTTACCTTTTCATTTTAAAGAAGAATTCACCCCAAATTCCTGAGACAAAGCCTTTCCTTAAAGCTCCGGATTGATGCCGATGTTCAGGCCATCCCCTGGGGCAATTTCTCACGGGATAACGAAGTGCTCCCACCCCAAATAAATGAATTTTAATTAAAGGAATGCACCCATCTTGCCCATCCCAGAGGTTTCCCTGCCCATCCCACTTTTCCCGGTGTCACCAGGACACTCTCCAGCTGTTCACCAAGCATGTGTCAACATTATTTACCAAGCGAATGTGATGATAATTCCGGAATAAACACGGCCATCCATACTTAATGCCTTTCGCAATCAGCCCCGGCGCTGGAGACATGTGCTGCCTGGAAAACAAAAAAAAAAAAAATAAAAAATTAAATATATTCCGGCTGAAAAATTCATTTCCAAATGGGTTGCAGGGTTGCCAGCAGATGGGAAGTCACGAGCGGGCCCTTCTCTGCCGTTTAACCCTCGCTGTGCTGGGATGGATGATGGAGAGAGGATTCTGCCAACACCTGGGTTGGGAGCGCAGATGTGCGGAGCTGCTGGGAATGACAAAAACGTGCCTGGTAAAGGAGGGAGGAAAAGGGGTTGGGTCAGGTTTTTATTTCCAGATCAAAGCTTTAAAGGTTTTTCTGGTGGGGCCACAGGTGGGGGGAAAATTGGGAATAAAATTGGGGGAAAATTGGGGAAAATTTGGAATAAAATGGGGGAAAATTGGGGGTAAATTGGAATAAAATGGGGAAAAAATGAAAATAAAAATGGGAAAAAATTGGGGAAAAATTGGGCAAATTTTGGAATAAAATGGGGAAAAATTGGGGGTAAATTGGAATAAAATGGGGAAAAAATGAAAATAAAAATGGGAAAAAATTGGGGAAAAAATTGGGGAAAATTGGAATAAAATGGGGAAAAAAATGGGAAAAAATGAAAATAAAAATGGGAAAAAATTGGGGAAAAAATGAAAATAAAATGGGGGAAAAATTGGAATAAAATTGGAATAAAATGGGGGAAAATTGGAATAAAATTGGAATAAAATGGGGAAAAAATGTAAATAAAAATGGGAAAAAATTGGGGAAAAACTGGGAAAAAATTGGGGAAAATGGGAATAAAATGGGGAAAAAAAATCATCAAATGCATGGAGCTGCCTAAAGGATTGCAGGGTAAAAATGGGAAAAATTCAAATTATAATGGGGAAAAATTGGGAAAAAATTGGGGAAAAATTGGGGAAAAATTGGGGAAAAATTGGGAAAAAATTGGGGAAAAAATGGGGAAAAATTCAAATTATTTTGGGGGAAAAATGGGAAAAAATTCAATTTATAATGGGGGAAAATTGGAGAAAAAGTGGGGAAAAATTTGGAGAAAATGGATGAAAATTTGGGGGAAATTGGGGAAAAAATGGGGACAAATTTGAGCAAAGTTAGAGAAAAATTGGAATAAAATTGGGGAAAATTTGCAATAAAATGGGGAAAAATTGGGGAAAAATTGGGGAAAAATGGGGAAAAAATTGGGGAAAAATTGGAGAAAAAAATGGGGAAAAATTGGGGAAAAAATGAAAATAAAATGAGGAAAAATTGGAATAAAATGGGGAAAAAATTGGGGAAGCAAGCTGCATCTCGTGATAAATGGGATTTTTCCAGCCCAGGCCCCGTTCTGGCCTTGGTCAAACCAGCCCCTGCCATCCACATTAGAGGGGATCCAAATGCCAAAATTGGGAATTTTTATCCCAGAGAGCTGCAGGGCTCCCATCCATCCACTGGAAGTTTTCCATATGTGAATTTCAACATAGAATGGGAATTTCAATATAGAATGGGAATTTCAATATTGAATGGGAATCTCCAAATTCCATAGGGGAATTTCAATATTGAATGGGAATTTCAATCTGGAATGTGAATTTCAATCTTGAATGGGAATTTCAATATAGAATGGGAATTTCAAAATTCCATATGGGAATTTCAATATTGAGTGGGAATTTCAATATTGAATGGGAATCTCCAAATTCCATATGGGAATTTCAATATAGAATGGGAATTTCAATATTCAATATGGGAATTTCAATATTGAATGGGAATTTCAATATAGAACGGGAATTTCAATATTCCATATGGGAATTTCAATATTGAATGGGAATTTCAATATTGAATGGGTATCTCCAAATTCCATAGGTGAATTTCAATATAGAATGGGAATTTCAATATAGAATGGGAATTTCAATATTGAATGGGAATCTCCAAATTCCATATGGGAATTTCAATATAGAATGGGAATCTCCACATTCCATAGGTGAATTTCAATATAGAATGGGAATTTCAATATTCAATATGGGAATTTCAATATTGAATGTGAATTTCAATATTGAATGGGAATCTCCAAATTCCATATATGAATTTCAATATTGAATGGGAATCTCCAAATTCAATATGGGAATTTCAATATTGAATGGGAATTTCAATCTAGAATGGGAATTTTCATGTTCCACATGTGAATTCCCAATTTTTCCCACCGACGCTCTGCACAATGACCTGACCCCGGTGCCTTTGGGGGTTTCTTTTCCTCCTTTCCAGGAAGGTTTTATCTCATCCTAAATGGAATTGTCCCTTTTGAGTGGATCCAAACCCCAAAATTGAGAATTATCCCAGAGAGATGCAGGGCTCCCATCCATCCCCACACACCCCCCATTATTTTTCCCAATTTCTCCCTTGGGGTTTTTTTTTATTTTCCCCCCTTTTTTCTCCATTTGAAAACTCCAATTTCTCCATTAATTCTCCGCAGCTGCCGAGACGTTGCCGTGCTTTTGATGCCGGTTATTAACGATGTGCTGGCTCCTCTTTTTTCCCAAAGATCAGTTTGTACTTCCCCCCCTTTCTCCCTTCTCCCTCGCCTCTGATGGAGCTCAGATGTTTGAGGAAGTTCATCTCCCAGCGATTAGGAAATGTGTGGGCAGCTCAAAAGACACTGGGGAGGAGGAAGAAGCTGTTCCTTTTTATTCCCCCCAAAGAAAAGCATTTTTGGCTTCGTTTCGGGGTAAAAAAAATGTTGTGGCTCCTTCTTGATTTCCATGTTTTTGGGGAGATGTTTGCAGCGTTGCAGTTTTGGGTTTCTCCACCACTCCCAGCCCCAAGGGAGAGATCAGAAAATACAAATCCTCCTCCTCCTCCTCCTCCTCTCGGTGCCAAGCAGGTGCTGAAATGTGAAGGGATTTCCGCGCTCCCAGGGCTGCGCTGTCGCTTTAAGAAAAAATAAACTCGGCTCTGAACTACCCAAAACCCTGCCATTTCCAGCCTGGGCTTGATTAATGATTTTTCTATCTAATAAAAGGTTCACAAACCATCTGTTTTTCTCCCTAATGCCTTGCCCAAAGGTTTTTCGTTCCTATTTCAGGCTTGGGGCCAACTGACATTCCCCCTTTTTTTTTTTTTTTCCCAGCCTTGTAAACAAACCCTTCTCTCTTTTTAATCTTCCAGGGCTGTTTCCTACCCATCGTTATGCATATTCATTGCGAGTAAACATTTTTAGTGTCTACACTTAATCTCTTCCACTGGCAATTACTGTTCGACGCTGTTTTGTAATGCAGAAGGGCCAACGCTTTCCCTTCTAATAACAGCTGGGTCGCAGATGGGGCCCGCAGTCATTGTAGAAAATAAAAATTTACAAGATGCCAGTGGAATTTATTTCGGTTTTATGGAGTCACAGGAGGAACCTTTCTGTTCTCCGCACGAGGCAGGCTTTTGACATTTCATCAAAGGGGGGCTCAGGTAGGGGCTGGCAGCAGAGCAGGTGGGTCCCATTAGGCAGTGCCATGGTTCATTTATTTGGCAGTGATTGGCTGAGATGGGCGGTTGGGTTTGACATGCCGTGGGTATCTCGGGGAGCGTCCTGCTGCTGGGGTGGGCATGGGGGCAGCGTGGCACCGCCTTGGGGACACCTACATTGGGACACCCTCATTAGGGCACCCTCATTGGGACCCCCTCATTGGGGCACCCTCACTGGGGCACCCTCATTGGGGGCACCCTCATTGGGGGCACCCTCATTGGGACACCCTCACTGGGACACCCTCCTTAGAGGCACCCTCATTGGGACACCCTCCTTAGGGACACTCTTCTCTAGGATGGCATCTTTGTCAGGGATGGCACACTCCTTGGGACCCCCTCACTAGGGCACCCTTGTTGGGGACACCCTCATTGGGGGCACCCTCACTGGGGACACCCTGCTTAGGGACACTCTTCTCTAGGATGGCATCTTTGTCAGGGATGGCACCCTCCTAATGGGCACCTTCCTTGGGGCACCCTCATTGGGACACCCTCATTGGGGGCACCCTCATTGGGACACCCTTGTTGGGACCCCCTCATTGGGCACCCTGCTCTGGGCACCCTCACTGGGGCACCCTCATTGGGGACACCCTCACTGGGGACACCCTCACTGGGGACACCCTCATTGGGACACCCTCATTGGGGCACCCTCACTGGGACACCCTCACTGGGGCACCCTTGTTGGGGACACCTTCCTTGGGGGCACCCTCATTGGGACACCCTCATTGGGACACGCTCACTGGGGATGTCCTGCTTAGGGACACTCTTCTCTAGGATGGCATCTTTGTCAGGGATGGCACCCTCCTAATGGGCACCCTCCTTGGGACACCCTCATTGGGGACATCTTCATTGGGGACCCCGTCACTGGGGACACCCTCTTGGGGGCACCCTCATTGGGGGCACCCTGCTTGGGACACGCTCATTGGGACCCCCTCATTGGGACACCCTCATTGGGACACCCTGCTTGGGGGCACCCTCATTGGGGCACCCTCACTGGGAAACCCTCACTGGGGACACCCTGCTTAGGGACACTCTTCTCTAGGATGGCATCTTTGTCAGGGATGGCACCGTCCTAATGGGCACCCTCCTTGGGACACGCTCATTGGGGACCCCCTCATTGGGGGCACCCTCATTGGGACACCCTCACTGGGACACCCTCCTTAGAGGCACCCTCATTGGGGCACCCTCATTGGGGGCACCTTCATTGGGGCACCCTCCTTGGGGGCACCCTCATGGGACACCCTGCTCTGGGCACCCTCATTGGGGCACCCTTGTTGGGGACACCCTCATGGGACACCCTGCTCTGGGCACCCTCATTGGGACACCCTCATTGGGGACACCCTCTTGGGGGCACCCTCCTTGGGGGCACCCTCATTGGGGGCACCCTCATTGGAACACCCTGCTCTAAGATGGCACCCTTGTCAGGGATGGCACTTTCCTATGGGATGGCACTCTGGATGGCACCCTCATAATGGGCACCCTCCTATGGGATGGCATCTTCCTATGGGACACCCTCCTATGGGATGGCACCCTCCTATGGGGCACCCTCCTATGGGATGGCACTTTCCTGTGGGATGGCACCCTCCTATGGGATGGCACCCTCCTATGGGATGGCACCCTCCTATGGGATGGCACTCTCCTATGGGATGGCACCCTCCTATGGGATGGCACCCTCCTATGGGATGGCACTCTCCTATGGGATGGCACCCTCCTATGGGATGGCACTCTCCTATGGGATGGCACCCTCCTATGGGATGGCACTTTTTCCTATGGGATGGCACCCTCCTATGGGATGGCACTCTCCTATGGGATGGCACTTTCCTGTGGGATGGCACTTTCCTATGGGATGGCACTTTCCTATGGGATGGCACTTTCCTGTGGATATTCCAGGATTCATTCCATGGTTCCCGGATGGATCAGCCCTGGACATTCCATCATTCCCTGGATATCCCATAAATCCCAGCAGGATCAGCCCTGGATATTCCAGGATTCATTCCATGATTCCCAGCAGGATCAGCCCTGGATATTCCATCATTCCCTGGATATCCCATAAATCCCAGCAGGATCAGCCCTGGATATTCCAGAATTCATTCCATGGTTCCCAGAAGGATCAGCCCTGGATATTCCACAATTCCCTGGATATTCCATCATTCCCTGGATATCCCATAAATCCCAGCAGGATCAGCCCTGGATATTCCAGGATTCATTCCATGGTTCCCAGCAGGATCAGCCCTGGATATTCCATCATTCCCTGGATATCCCATAAATCCCAGCAGGATCAGCCCTGGATATTCCAGGATTCATTCCATGATTCCCAGCAGGATCAGCCCTGGATATTCCAGGATTCATTCCATGGTTCCCAGCAGGATCAGCCCTGGATATTCCATCATTCCCTGGATATCCCATAAATCCCAGCAGGATCAGCCCTGGATATTCCAGGATTCATTCCATGATTCCCAGATGGATCAGCCCTGGATATTCCATCATTCCCTGGATATTCCATCATTCCCTGGACATTCCATAATTCCCTGGATATTCCACAATTCCCAGAAGGATCAGCCCTGGATATTCCATCATTCCCAGGATGGGATTGAAGGCCCCTTGTGGAAAATTTGAGTATCTGATGCTTGGCTTTTGGCAAATATTCAAATGAATATTCTATGTCTTGTGGTAGAAAGTGATGCTGGATTCATTCTCTTAAATCTAGTTTTAGGTTATTAAAAATTGTTTAAATAGAAACGATGCTTTTTAGGATATTTTTTGAAAGAAAGGACTCCCAGCCCCAGGACACCTGAATCTTTCAGAGAAAAGCAATTTATTGCCCTCTCATGAGAAGAAATGAACTTCTTCCTGCCTTGAAGGCATTTCAGTTCAACACTGACTGCCACCACGTCCTGGTTTTCCTCTTGGAAAAGCAGGATAATGTTTGCCTGCTCCTGATTTGCCTCCTCCTCATTTTGGAGCCACTGATTTGCTCAGAGTTACAACTTCCAACCCCTCTGATCCAAGCAGGAATTCCAGCTGTCCTGAATTAGGGAAAAACCAAAATGCTCCAGCCTCTGCACTTGGCACAGGAGCATTTCCTGCTGCATCTCCATCCTGCGGCTATAGCCAGCCCAAAATAAACTGCTGGGCCTGCATGAATCATGGCAAACGTCATCCCAGCCATGGGAACAGGGAGAGGTGGGAATTCAGGGGACAGCTCAGCCAGGAACAGCGGCTCTGCCAAATTTTGGGAAGTTTATCCTGGAATTTGGTGTTTCCTGCACCCAATTCCAGGTGGGATTTGGTGTTTCCTGCACCCAATTCCAGGTGGGATTTGGTGCTTCCTGCACCCAATTCCAGGTGGGATTTGGTGTTATTCCAGCTGGGATTTGGTGTTTCCTGCACCCATCTCCAGGAGGGATTTGGTGCTTCCTGCACCCAATTCCAGGAGGGATTTGGTGTTTCCTGCACCCAGCTGTGGGCACAGGGTGAGGAACAGCAGCTCTGCCAAATCCTGGTTGGTTTATCCTGGAATTTGGTGTTTCCTGCACCCAATTCCAGGAGGGATTTGGTGTTATTCCAGGTGGGATTTGGTGTTTCCTGCACCCAATTCCAGCTGGGATTTAGTGTTTCCTGCACCCAATTCCAGGAGGGATTTGGTGTTTCCTGCACCCAATTCCAGGTGGGATTTGGTGTTTGCTGCACCCAATTCCAGGTGGGATTTGGTGTTTCCTGCACCCAATTCCAGGTGGGATTTGGTGTTTCCTGTACCCAATTCCAGCTGGGATTTGGTGTTTCCTGCACCCATCTCCAGGAGGGATTTGGTGTTTCCTGCACCCAATTCCAGCTGGGATTTGGTGTTATTCCAGGAGGGATTTGGTGTTTCCTGCACCCAATTCCAGGAGGGATTTGGTGTTTCCTGCACCCAATTCCAGGTGGGATTTGGTGTTTCCTGCACCCAATTCCAGGTGGGATTTGGTGTTTCCTGCACCCAATTCCAGGTGGGATTTGGTGTTTCCTGCACCCAATTCCAGGTGGGATTTGGTGTTTCCTGCACTCAATTCCAGGTGGGATTTGGTGCTTCCTGTACCCAATTCCAGCTGGGATTTGGTGTTTCCTGCACCCAATTCCAGGAGGGATTTGGTGTTTCCTGCACCCAATTCCAGGTGGGATTTGGTGTTTCCTGCACCCAATTCCAGGTGGGATTTGGTGCTTCCTGCACCCAATTCCAGGTGGGATTTGGTGTTTCCTGCACCCAATTCCAAGTGGGATTTGGTGTTTCCTGCACCCAATTCCAGCTGGGATTTGGTGTTTCCTGCACCCAATTCCAGGTGGGATTTGGTGTTTCCTGCACCCAATTCCAGGAGGGATTTGGTGTTTCCTGCACCCAATTCCAGCTGGGATTTGGTGTTATTCCAGCTGGGATTTGGTGCTTCCTGCACCCAATTCCAGGTGGGATTTGGTGTTTCCTGCACCCAATTCCAGGTGGGATTTGGTGTTTCCTGTACCCAATTCCAGCTGGGATTTGGTGTTTCCTGCACCCAATTCCAGGTGGGATTTGGTGTTTCCTGCACCCAATTCCAGGTGGGATTTGGTGTTTCCTGCACCCAATTCCAGGTGGGATTTGGTGTTTCCTGCGCCCAATTCCAGGAGGGATTTGGTGTTTCCTGCACCCAATTCCAAGTGGGATTTGGTGTTTCCTGCACCCAATTCCAGCTGGGATTTGGTGTTATTCCAGGTGGGATTTGGTGTTTCCTGCACCCAATTCCAGCAGGGATTTGGTGTTTCCTGCACCCAATTCCAGGTGGGATTTGGTGTTTCCTGCACCCAATTCCAGGCTGGAATTCCCAACTGCAGAGCCCTCAAGGAACCTCTCACTCCATCTCCTGCCACCTTTCCACCATCCCAAGTGGCCTTGAGCAATTCCAGGGCTGGAGCAGCCACCTAGGAAGGTTTGGTTTGGTTTGGTTTGGTTTGGTTTGGTGAAAGCAGCAGCTCCAGCTCTCCCCTTCCCCCCTTTTGTTGAGTTTTTCACCTACTTGGCTGTGGCCCAGCAAGAGCCTGCACACAAGTGAGAGACCCTGGAGCCTCAATCCTCTCCCAAGCTGGCAGCAGCACTAAGATTAGAGAGAGACAAAGTGTGAGGGAGCTGTGAATGCTGCTAAGGATAGTAAGGCACGAGTAGGAGGCAGCCAGAGCCCAGTGCGAGTACCCAGAGATTGGGGAGAGGCAAGGGAGTGCCTGGCATTAATGCCCACATGGGCATCAATGGGGCATGGGAGCTGCTGGGATCCACAGCCTGTGCCCACATGGGCATTCATGGGGTGTGGGCACTGCTGGGATCCACAGCCTGTGCCCAAATGGGCATTAATGGGCACTGCTGGGATCCACAGCCTGTGCCCAAATGGGCATTAATGGGCACTGCTGGGATCCATAGCCTGTGCCCAAAATGGGCATTTCCTGGGCAGGGAGCGCCAGGGAAAGGCCTGGCTGCCATCAGCCATTGAGCTTATCCAGGTTATTTTCATGTATATTTATATATTGATATTGATATGATGTGTAATTATATATTGTATAATATATAACCAGCCAGGTTATTTTCATGTATATTTATATATTGATATGATGTGTAATTATATATAATATATCACATACTGTATCTATCTTCTATATTGATATATTATATTGTATAAATATAGCTATTTATATTGTATTAATATCTATATTATGTACAGTGATATATTACATAGAATTTAATATGTATGCTATTTGTATTTATAGATTCATATTGACATATCATATAAGTATACATATTTTATACAATACATATATATTTTATATAATACATATTTTATATAATCCATTTTATAGTCACATTTATATTTATATTCTGTATAATTTTACATTACAATTTTCTTTTATTTCTATATTTACTTATGATATATTATATAAATATATGCATTTTAAATATGTGATGTATGAAATACATTGATATGGATATGGATATGGATATGGATGTTAATATTATTTAAGGATGTGCCTTTGGAAAGGGGCTCAGCTCTGGTGTAAAACTTTCCCTGTGAACCTTGTTCTCAGCAATTTCTGCAATTTCCCAATTTGTTATTGTTTGCAAAAGGCTAGATAAAATAGAAATGATGCTTCCAATTGAAAACCCAACCTCACGCTGTTGCCAGCTTTAATAACAGTTTTGACAGATGAGATTTCCATCATCTGCTTTTGTCTTTGTCAAGGCTCCTCCAATAAATGCTCGCAACGAACAGATGTGACAATAAAGGCTGAGGCATCAGGAGCTGAGCTTTGTCAAGTGCTACCACAGATAAATTCATTCCTAGTTTGAAGCTTCCACTGAGCACTGGGACATCCCTTTTCCCTTTTTGGTGCCAAACAAGGCACCAGTTTAGCCAGGGTAAGAGCAGAAATCTGATATCCATCAATAGGGAACCTTTTCTAGATCTGTTGGAATTCGGAGTGAATTATGTGAATGCTGAGATCCTGCCCAAAATTCCTGCTCATTCCTGCCCTGTGATCTCTTCATTCCCTTCCCAATGGGGCACCAGTTTAGCCAGGGTAAGAGCAGAAATCTGATATCCATCAATAGGGAATTTTCTAGATCTGTTGGAATTCAGAGTGAATTATGTGAATGCTGAGATCCTGAATTCCTCCCCAAAATTCCTGCTCATTCCTGCCCTGTGATCTCTTTATTCCCTTCCCAAAGGGGCACCAGTTTAGCCAGGGAGCAGAAATCTGATATCCATCAATAGGGAACGTTTTCTAGATCTGTTGGAATTCAGAGTGAATTATGTGAATGCTGAGATCCTGCCCAAAATTCCTGCTCATTCCTGCCTTGTGATCTCTTTATTCCCTTCCCAATGGGGCACCAGTTTAGCCAGGGTAAGAGCAGAAATCTGATATCCATCAATAGGGAATTTTCTAGATCTGTTGGAATTCAGAGTGAATTATGTGAATGCTGAATTCCTCCCCAAAATTCCTGCTCATTCCTGCCTTGTGATCTCTTTATTCCCTTCCCAATGGGGCACCAGTTTAGCCAGGGTAAGAGCAGAAATCTGATATCCATCAATAGGGAATGTTTTCTAGATCTGTTGGAATTCAGAGTGAATTATGTGAATGCTGAGATCCTGAATTCCTCCCCTCCCTGCCCTGTGATCTCTTCATTCCCTTCCCAATGGGGCACCAGTTTAGCCAGGGTAACAAACTGGGAGCAGAAATCTGATATCCATCAATAGGGAACCTTTTCTAGATCTGTTGGAATTCAGAGTGAATTATGTGAATGCTGAGATCCTGAATTCCTGCTCATTCCTGCCTTGTGATCTCTTCATTCCCTTCCCAATGGGGCACCAGTTTAGCCAGGGTAGCAAACTGGGAGCAGAAATCTAAATTCCTCCCCAAAATTCCTGCTCATTCCTGCCTTGTGATCTTTATTCCCTTCCCAATGGGGCACCAGTTTAGCCAGGGTAAGAGCAGAAATCTGATATCCATCAAAAGGGAATTTTCTAGATCTGTTGGGATTCAGAGCAAGGAGGAACACGTGTGGGGATGGCTGGATAAGAATCAAAAAGTCTCCATTTTATTTGATGTTTTTGGGACTGGCCTGGAATAACTCTCCAAACTCCATTCATTCAATCCCTCCTCCCATGGAGCCATCAATGGATCCGGCTAAGGGCTCTAAAGTTATCCCACAGGATCCTGGTGCTTGCAGCTGATGGAGCATTAGTGTCAGGCAAGACTATTATTTCAGTCTCAATATAATTAATAAAGCTTTTCTCTCCCCCCCAGGACCGCCTCGTTTGCGTCGGGTGCGAGATTCCCTTACCTCACAAAAAAAAACCCAAAAAAACCTTTAAATATTTAACAGTCGAAACCCGACATCAATTGGAGATTTGAATAAAAAATCAGCCCGAGTCTATTTGTATGAAACTGGTGAACAGAAGGAATACACATGCTCCGAGGAATAGATTTTCTGCCAAACATCAATCAATCCCGGCTCCGAAGCCTATTTATAATACTGTGGGGGTTCTGGACGGTTGCACTTCACACTGGGAGGACCCAATCCATGACATTAGCTAGTGAACAATTGAAAAGGCTTTTTACAAATAATTAAAACTCTGCTCGGGAATGGGGATCTTACTGCCGAGTGTAAATAATGAGTAGTTCATGACGGGGTTTTCTCCCTGCTTATTGATTTTTTGGGTGTCAATGTGGATTTATTTCTGGTTTTACCTTCCCTGTGCCATGCAGGATTTTGGGTGGTTTTGGAGCACCCTGGCAGGGCAGAAGGTGGCAGGAAAGGTCCCTTGGGAGCCAAACGGTGCTCGGTGGCAGCAGGGGGAGCTCAGACATCCCAGTTGGCTCTCTCCAAATGTCATTCCTTGAGACCTTCTGAGCAATTAAACCAAATTTAGCAAGAATCAATCATACAGACGCAGGACACTCTGTTCTCCCAGCTCTCTTTCTGCAAGGCAAAGAAATCTCTGCTTTCAGACTGAAAATGCTGCTCCAAATCCCCATTCCCAGGTGTAGGGCCAATAGATTTATTTCATTTCTCTAAAGTTCCCACCAAGCTCAGGAAACAGGTGGGTTCCCAACCTTCAAAAAAAAAGAGAAAGAGAGAAAGATTTTTTTTTTTCCCCTATTCCCCAGGGATTTTTGAGCAGACGAAGCACAAAAATAATCACAGAAATGACGCAAAGGAAGGAAAAAACCCAAGGATTTCATCGGAGTCAGCAATCCAAAGGCAGCTCCCTGCTGCTGCTGCTTCACCCCCACGACACAGCAGCAAAGCCAAGACCTCAAACCCTGCACTGTGAGAAGGGGATGCTGCTGAGAACAAATTTATTTTAATTAATTAGGATAACGAGGGGAATGGTGTAGCTGGGAGGGCACTGCTCTGGGCACACACACAGCCCCAAAAACCAACACTGTGGGGTGGCTGGGTCATGTCCAGCTGTTTCCCATCAGAAAATATTGAATTTAAACCCCCTGGGCTCTCCTAAACCAATGCAGATCCCCTCTGGGAAGGCAGGTGGAGCATGGTGTCAATCCCTTGGCATTTTGCTTTGCTCCAAAATTGGGAATTTTCATGGGGAAATCAGGATTGCAGTCAGGGTTTGTGTCCCAAGGTCCATGTGGGTGCAGCCCCAAATTGGGAGGTTTGAGTTCCAGGCCATTGGTAATGGGATTTTCACCGAGTTTTTGGCTGCACATTTCCCCAGGGATTTGCTTGAAACAAAAGTGGCAGAAAATCAGCTGAGATTCTGCTCTCTCACTGCTGTGCTGGGGTGGGAAAGGAGGAAACTGGTTCTTGCTGCTGTTCTTCCCTAATTTCTCTAATGACATTTGATATTATGGTGATGAGTGCCTTGGAAAATCCATATGATAATCATTATAATCAAGCACATGTGTCTGGAGAGTGTAATAGGTACATTCTAGAAATGAGAAAATAAACATGTGTTAAGGAATGACTTTTAATATTAATTTCCATTTGTAGAAAGCCAGGCCTCAGATCCACCTGGGGATTGAGCAGCCAAAAGGAGATTTTATAGAATCCTGGTTTTCCAAGATGTGCAGAGGTGAATGTTCCTTTTCCAAGCCAACCCATTCCATGGTTGTGGGATCCCAGGTACAATCCATTAATATCCATGGTTCTGGGATCCCAGGTACAATCCATTAATATCCATGGTTCTGGGATCCCAGGTACAATCCATTAATATCCATGATTTTGGGATCCCAGGTACAATCCATTAATATCTATGATTCTGGGATCCCAGATAGAATCCATTAATATCCATGGTTTTGGGATCCCAGATAGAATTCATTAATATCCATGATTTTGGGATCCCAGATACAATCCATTAATATCCATGATTTTGGGATCCCAGGTACAATCCATTAATATCCATAATTTTGGGATCCCAGATACAATCCATTAATATCCATGGTTCTGGGATCCTAGGTACAATTAATTAATATCCATGGTTCTGGGATCCCAGGTACAGTGAATTAATAAGGTACTGTTAATTAATATCCACGATTTTGGGATCCCAGGTACAATCCATTAATATCCATGGTTTTGGGATCCCAGATACAATCCATTAATATCCATGATTTTGGGATCCCAGGTACAGTTCATTAATATCCATGATTCTGGGATCCCAGATAGAATTCATTAATATCCATAATTTTGGGATCCCAGATAAAATCCATTAATATCCATGATTCTGGGATCCCAGATAGAATCCATTAATATCTATGGTTTTGGGATCCCAGATAGAATCCATTAATATCCATAATTTTGGGATCCCAGATAGAATCCATTAATATCCATGATTTTGGGATCCCAGATAGAATCCATTAATATCCATGATTTTGGGATCCCAGATACAGTGAATTAATATCCATGGTTCTGGGATCCCAGATAGAATCCATTAATATCCATGATTTTGGGATCCCAGGTACAACTCATTAATATCCATGGTTCTGGGATCCCAGATAGAATCCATTAATATCCATGATTTTGGGATCCCAGGTACAATCCATTAATATCCATAATTTTGGGATCCCAGATAGAATCCATTAATATCCATGATTTTGGGATCCCAGATAGAATTCATTAATATCCATGATTTTGGGATCCCAGGTACAATCCATTAATATCCATGGTTCTGGGATCCCAGGTACAATCCATTAATATCCATGATTTTGGGATCCCAGATACAATCCATTAATATCCATGATTCTGGGATCCCAGATAGAATCCATTAATATCCATGATTTTGGGATCCCAGGTACAATCCATTAATATCCATGATTTTGGGATCCTAGGTACAGTTAATATCCATAATTTTGGGATCCCAGATAGAATCCATTAATATCCATGGTTCTGGGATCCTAGGTACAGTTAATATCCATAATTTTGGGATCCTAGGTACAATCCATTAATATCCATGATTCTGGGATCCCAGATAGAATCCATTAATATCCATGATTTTGGGATCCCAGATAGAATCCATTAATATCCATAGTTCTGGGATCCTAGGTACAGTTAATTAATATGCATAATTTTGGGATCCCAGATAGAATTAATTAATATCCACGATTTTGGGATCCCAGGTACAGTTAATTAATATCCATGGTTCTGGGATCCCAGGTACAATCCATTAATATCCATGATTTTGGGATCCCAGATAGAATTAATTAATATCCATGATTTTGGGATCCCAGGTACAGTTCATTAATATCCATGATTCTGGGATCCCAGATAGAATTAATTAATATCCATGATTTTGGGATCCCAGGTACAGTTCATTAATATCCATGGTTCTGGGATCCCAGGTACAGTTAATTAATATCCATGGTTCTGGGATCCCAGGTACAATTCATTAATATCCATGGTTCTGGGATCCTAGGTACAGTTAATATCCATAATTTTGGGATCCCAGCTACAATCCATTAATATCCATGATTTTGGGATCCCAGGTAGAATCCATTAATACCCATTATTCTGGGATCCCATGGCTTTGGAACAAGGAGAACACCACTGCAAGGTGTCCTGAGACAAGTACAATTCATTAATATCCATGATTTTGGGATCCCAGGTACAATCCATTAATATCCATGGTTCTGGGATCCCAGGTACAACTCATTAATATCCATAATTTTGGGATCCCAGATAGAATTAATTAATACCCATGATTTTGGGATCCCATGGCTTTGGAACAAGGAGAACACCACTGCAAGGTGCAGAGTGAGAGAGGTACAGTTAATTAATATCCATGATTTTGGGATCCCAGGTACAATCCATTAATATCCATGGTTCTCGGATCCTAGGTACAGTTAATATCCATAATTTTGGGATCCCAGATAGAATCCATTAATATCCATGGTTCTGGGATCCCAGATACAGTTAATTAATATCCATTATTCTGGGATCCCACGGCTTTGGAACAAGGAGAACACCACTGCAAGGTGTCCTGAGACAAGTACAATTAATTAATATCCACGATTTTGGGATCCCAGGTACAGTTAATTAATATCCATGGTTTTGGGATCCCAGGTACAGTTAATTAATATCCATTATTCTGGGATCCCACGGCTTTGGAATGAGGTAAACACTACTGCAAGCGACTCCTAAATAAACAGGCCCTGGGTTTATCTGCCCTCCTGGAATGGATCCGTTCCCACACGCCTCCCAAAAGGGCAGCCCTCGAGTGGAGTGGCTCTCCCAGCACCCAGCCTATTGATTTTAGCAGCCATCAGTGGATATTGTGTGCCGATAGCATCACCAGGACAGGCAGGAGGTGCACGCAGTCATTTGCCTGTTGTCCCATGCTGTGCCCTATGGGAAGCCACTGATTCCTACACTTGGAGCGGGGACAATGCAACTTAATCAGAGTGACAGGAAACAGGCAGCAATTACAGTGTGCAGCTACATCTGCTGGGTTCCACTTCACTGAAGGAAGAGTTATCTCAATTTTAATGTACAGCCCTTTTTCATGTTTCATTTCACCTCTGCTGTATTATTAACCACATCAAAATAAAACGGGAAAAAAGGCGAAAAGCGAGAACATTTGGGGCAATTTGGACTCTTCCCCCGTTTTACTTTGGTGTCATTTAACAGAGGGGTTTGTTTGCTTTAAATACCGAGCCCAGCCCCGCCGCCGCTTCCTCCCAACTCGCGGCACAACAATTCCCGATGCTGCACCGGAAGCAAGATGTGACCTGCTGATATTCCTTTGCCTTAATTGCCTCACTGCAATCCAGTTTGCTCCTTTGCCCAAAGGGTGGAAAATCCTCATTGTTAGGGGTTTCACTGGCAAAGCAATCGCCGGGAATTCATCCCAATCCCAGGGAGAACTGGGAGAAAGGCTGGGAGCAGGTTTCCCTCCTGGGGATGCAATCCTCATTTTACCACCAGGGACAAAATATCATTGGGGAATCACTGGCATGGAAACAGGAATGCTGCCTGCAGGCTTGGGGGCACAGAAGGTTCTGGAATGAGTTCTGCAATGGCTTGGCTTGGAAGGGATTTTAGGGATGAGGTACAGCAAACCCAGGGATGCATTTCTACATTTATTTCCCATTGGAAGGGGCAGGGAAAGCTCACACAGGAGCTGGGAACGTTCTTTATTTCAGAACCAGGATCAAATTCCCTTATGTGAGTGGGCTCCCCTTCCCTGGAAGAGTCCCAGGATGGCCCTTAAAATCCTCTCCAACCCAAACCATTCCTTAATAACCCAGGGATTTTAGGGATGGAACCCCCTACCAGAGGCAGGGACACTTTTCACGATGCCAGATCACTCACAGCAATGCGGTACAGCAAACCCAGGGATGCATTTCTACATTTATTTCCCATTGGAAGTGGCAGGGAAAGCTCACACAGGAGCTGGGAAAGTTCTTTATTTCGCAACCAGGATCAAATTCCCTTATCTGAGTGGACTCCCCTTCCCTGGAAGTGTCCCAGGATGGTTCTTAAAATCCTCTCCTTAATAACCCAGGACCATCCCAGTGAGCTGGAGCCTAAATAAAGCATCCAAAAGAACCGGTGAGTGTGGAGAACAATGGAGAAGCCAGCCGGAGGGGGTAATCAGCATCTGAGGAGCCTTGAATCTAACAAGGACATCTGAAGTTGCCAACCAGCTCCCCTGTACCAGGATCCCTCTGAAGCCCCGAGTGCTAATTGGAAGGAAGTTGGAAAGCTTTCTGCCAGGATCCTCTAATAAGCTTCATTAGGCCGTGGGACGGCGCTGAGCTGCATATTAATAAAAAGGCAGCGAGGGAACGGCAGCTTGGGCAAACTGGGGAGCCTGGGCTGGGATACTGGGAGGGAGGGAGGGAGGGAATTCTCCCCTGGAGGGTGGGATTCTATGGAATCTCTCGCCTAAATGTCACAGCAAGGTCTGCCCTGGTGCTGTCCCATCCCCGTGTGGGCCGATACAAGCAGTGAGGGAAACTGAGGGGATGCTAGGAGAAAAACAAAAATGGACATGAGGATTTGGGGGATCACTTTGGGCCTGTTGGTTTGGGCTCGAACACCTGCGAGCACAACGAAAAGACTCCTCCTGTTGAGCAAGCCCATGGATTAGCTATGAATTATCCTGTTTACATTTCATTTCGTTTGATTTTCTCTCTATTTCCTATTTGCTAAATTAGATAACCCTTGCCTGATTGAAGGTAATTCGCCTTTTACTGACTATTACTTAAGGCTAAGCATTTTTGCGAAGCCATGCCGGGAGAGGAGGGAAACGAAAACGCGCAAATTTCGGGTTTGGAGAACAAAAGGCAGGCGGGCACGGAAGGGGGAGCTGGCAGCGCCTTTGCCCGATGCCTTTTCCAGCCACTCCGCAGCTCCAAAATTTGATGAGCCCAGCTCCCGGTGTATTTAGCACCAGGGACCCATCAGCAGGAAAATGCAGTTGGATGATCCCCCCTTTTTTCTTATAGGCTCCGATCATTTAACTGCCTGCTTTGATTTCCACGTTCTATTGCGGTTGCATCTGGAAATCGGGGAAATTCGCTTTGGAAACCAAAAGGGGGAGGAAGGGAAGCGAGGAAAAAACACAAGACGTGGGCAGCAAAGCCTCTCCGTGCCACTGCACCCTGCAAACCTCTCTCCCGGCTGAATGTGGGATCTCTTTAGGAGCTGCTAATCTATGCAAAGCGAATTGGTTTGGATTCGCCCTGCCCATCCCTGCCCACCGTGTCATTTGTAAGTGCTGCCTGCGCTGAAAGGAACTCTTCATCAAACGCGGGGTTCCACACACACACACCCCTCGAATTCACCAAGTGAGGGCACAACACGCGAGGATTTGCCACGGACCAGCCCTTCCCGTGGGTTTCCATCCCTAGGCCACGGGAGAAGGGGTTGGATCCGCTGGCGCTGCCCGAGCATCTCCTGTTGGAAACCAGGATGTTCCAAACCCCGCACACAGACAAATCCTGCTCAATCCAAATGTCTCTGAGAACAATTTTCGCCTGGAGAATGTTCCCTTCATTCCCATCTGTGCAGATCACAGTTTGAAATGCTGCCTGCACTTTCCAAACCCTTGCTTCACCAGAAAAAAAAAAAATAGCCAGAGCAAACTAGAAAAAAAAAAAAAATAGAAAACAAGGAAAAAATCTCAACCTATGAAATGATTATGGAATGAAAAAGAATTTGTGTTGTTGCCGGCCCCCAAACTGGGGTGGCACACCTCCACAGCCCCGGGAATGGCACGGAGCCTTATGTGGAATCCTGGATTGACGCTTTCCCAAATCAATCTCGGGGCTGCCTTGTATTAATGAACTGTCACAGCTCCCATTGTTTCCCAGGGCCTTGCAGCTGCATTCTTGCACAGGTGCTTGGCACATCCGAGCGCGGCTGCTCTGGGCTTTGAGCGCGGGATAAAACATGCACATGGATATTATTTTATTTTCCTTTCCTTGCCTTTCCCTGCCTCGCTTCTCTTTCCCTGAGCCTCACCTTGCTGCTGGTGAAACTCCAACCTCAGAACCAGGAATGGTTGGGGTTGGAAGGGATTGATTTCTCAGTGCAACCAGAACCAGCCTGCAGGCAGCTTGGCTGTGGATGGACTGGAATGAAGCTCAGGAATATCAGATGTGTTCCCTGGAGTTCACTGCAAATAATCAACTTTTCTTAGACCTGGAAATGACATCATTGTGTGTCCAGTTCACGGGATTTCAATCCAGCCTCTTCACTAAGCACAAATACTTGTATTTTTTTGGGTAAAGTTAGATTATGTCCTAGGCTGCTCCCAGGAAAACAAAGGTTGGCATTTCTATGGTTTCATAAAAGGAGATTAATATGGAAGTGAAACAAATCTACTGTTAGAAAAAATGAGCAGAATCCAAATCCATTTAAGTGAAACCTGCAGCTCTTTCTGCTGCAATCCTAATGCACTTAGAGGAGCAGCTTCCCCTAAAAACTGGCCTTGTCACCGATAGCCCTTTATCCTTCCCTCAGCGTTCCCTGTCAAGGAGCTAATTCAGGCAGCTAATTGGGACAATAACTAATCCAGCCACGTACTCCCCCAATTATTTCCTTCTTCATCCCTCTGCTATTCTTATTCCCATGTATTTTTTTACAGCAGCTTTTAATTCAATTAGAGGGACAAGCGACGGGACTCAGCCCCAGGCTCCCCCGCCACCGACGGGTCCAGGCTCAATAGCAAACGGCAATAGCAGCAATAAGATGTGAAATCAGATATAAAAACATTTTAGAACAACAACAACACATTTGAGCCTTCAAAGAACGCTCAATAATGCAAAGAATACCAAACAGGGGGAATGAACTGTTCAATCTCATCAAGTCTCCCAGAGGGTCGCTCCAAATGGAATTCCCAGAGAAGCTGGGCATGGAAAACCAAACTTGGACCTTTGCAAGAGCAAAGGATTTAAAGAATCATCCCCCCATCACACCTTCCAGCAGCCCAGGTTACCCCAAACACTTCTCCAGATCCCCCAAATATCAACAATTCCCGCTGAAATCTCCATAAGAAATTGCCTTATTGTGTTTTCTGTTTTCCTGTCATCACAAACCATGGATTTCCATAATGACCTACATATGCCCATTACAAAAATTGAAAATACATGGAAAATCTCTTTGCATCCCCTGCACCTCTTGGCCTTTTTCCCAAATCCACTGTTTTCTCCCTAATGGACTGCAGTATTCCACATCCATTAGTACAACCGAAAATGATGACATTTCACTGTAATTGAAATCAAACACCCTATTTCATTAGGGAATTCGCAAACAAACCAAATTTTAATCGGAATTCAGGCCAATACAGAAGAATATTCTCCCTCCTCCAGGAGTACCTTTCCATGGAAATCTGCAGGATTTCCGAGGCCATGAATGAAACGCGCTCTTTGCAAAGCCGCACCGAAATGAACAAATTTACATTCCCTCTAAGCCAAAGTAGCCTCATGTTGACACCATAACAAGGAAGCACAAAGAGAGAAACTGCGTGAAAATGACAAGGCTTTTCTTGCTCCATTTTCCCACCTGTTTCTTTTCGAAAAGCGGAGAAACAAACACTTTGGTTGACTGGGGGGGTTTACCCTATAAAAGTTATTAAGTTCAGCTATGCTCCACTTCGGTTTTATCCTAAAACACCAGTGTGGCAGCTCTGGGTTCATGGCATCCAGCTACTGCAGCTCCATAGCATCCATCAACTTATTTTCACAATCACCATGACAGAATCAGGGAAAATTTGGGATTTTTAAGGACGCTCCAGTTCCATCCCCCTTGACCACTTGTCCATGCCCTATCCTAAATGACCCTGGACACTTCCAAGGAAGAGGGGTCTGATAAAATTTCCCGGGTCTGTGAATTCTGAGGTGGCCAAAGGCCCCCCTGCTCAGCCAACTGTGCACATGGAATTCCTGTGGCCTGCTGAAAACAGGACATATGGGGACAGTATAAAATCCAGAGGATTAAAACTGGAAAATGAATAATACCGGGGCCAGGGTGGCAGTTGGGTTAGCCCTTTTCCTACTTAATTTCCAAATAAAACCGCACAGCCCGTTATTAACCAAATCCATCATTAATTTGGAGGCAGCATCCCTGGAAGTGTCCAAAGCTAGGCTGGATGGGGCTTGGAGCATTCTGGTCCAGTGATAGACCCTTCCAACCCAAACCATTCCACGATTTTGTAACATTCCCCTTCCCTTTTCATTCCCACCACCTGCTCGTGCACCAGCCCCGTTGCGGGCTCAGCACCCCAAAAAAAACATTGAAAAAATGAATAATTCAAACCTACCTTTTGTCGCGGGCTGCTGAGGGCTGAGCGGGCTGAAAATCTTCGAGGTCTGATCACGGCTGAGGCGCTGAAACCCCTCACAGAGTCTGCGGGTGCTGAGGGGGCTGGAGCCCCTCACGGCCCCTCAGCAATGGCGCCAAGGCGAAGGCGGGAAATTTCGCGGGGCCTCTGAAGGGGCCGTGGCTGGGCCAGAGCTCCCAGGGAGGCCTGCCCGAGGCTTCAGCCCCTCACGGCGGAATGGCGTGAGCGCCTCAGGGCGCGGAATGGTGTGAGCTCCCTCACGGTGGAGTGGCGGCATCCCCCTCACGTTGGAGTGGTGTGAGCTCCATCAGGGCGGAGTGGTGTGAGCTCCATTATGGCGGAGTGGTGTGAGCTCCATCAGGCCGGAGTGGTGTGAGCTCCCTCACGGCGGGAACCCCCTCACGGCGGAATGGCTCGAGGTCCCTCAGGGTAGCCTGGTGCGAGCTCCCTCACGATGGAGCGGCGGGAACTCACTCACGATGGAGCGGCGGGAATTCCCTCACGATGCAGCGGCGCGAGCCCCCTCACGATGCAGCGGCGCGAGCCCCCTCACGATGGAGAGGCGGGAACTCCCTCACGATGCAGCGGCGGGAATTCCCTCACGATGCAGCGGCGGGAATTCCCTCACGATGCAGCGGCGCGAGCTCCCTCGCGATGGAGCGGCGGGAATTCCCTCACGATGGGGCGGCGGGAATTCCCTCACGATGGAGCGGCGCGAGCCCACTCACGATGGAGAGGCGCGAGCCCCCTCACGATGCAGCGGCGCGAGCCCCCTCACGATGGAGCGGCGCGAGCTCCCTCACGATGGAGCGGCGCGAGCCCCCTCACGATGGAGAGGCGGGAACTCCCTCACGATGGAGAGGCGGGAACTCCCTCACGATGGAGCGGCGGGAATTCCCTCACGATGCAGCGGCGGGAACTCCCTCACGATGGGGAGGCAGGAACTCACTCACGATGGAACGGCGGGAATTCCTTCACGGTGGAGCGGCGGGAACTCACTCACAATGGAGGGGCACGAGCTCCCTCACGGCGGAGTGGCACGATGGCGCCCCCTCACGCCAGGGCCCTCCCTCACGCCAGGGCCCCTCCCTCACGCCAGGGCCCCTCCCCACGCCAGGGCGGAATGACGTTATCCCCCTTCGTGGCAACGAGGAGCGGGCTCTCCCAGGCCCCCCATGTCATCTGCTGAGGGCCGGGAGCAGGGGAAACCCTTGGAGGATCTATGGAAGCCGAAACGCCCTCACGGAGCCTGATCATGGCGAAGGGGCACGAAACCCATCGGGAGTCTGCGGGACGTGAAGCCCTTCAGGTAAGTGCTGAGGCAGCTGTCATAAGTTGTGGTTTGAGGGCACGTGGTTTCACAGGGTTTGCTGAGTTCCGGGTGGGATGAGGGGCCCTGAAAGCCCTCATGGTTCTGGTGAGGGCTCTGAAACCTCTCACGGGGTTTGCTGAGGGCTCTAAACCCTTTGAGGGTTGTCTAAGGGGTCTGAAAGCCTTCAAGGAATTGTCTGCTGAGGATTCTGAAGCCCTTCTGGGTCTGTTGAGGATGGAAGCCATCCTAGGTCTTGCTGAGGGTTCTGGAACCCTTCATGAGTGTGCTGAGGGTGCTGAAACCATTCATGGATGTACTGGAACCCCTCATGGGTGTGCTGAGGGTGCTGAAACCCCTTATGGGTGTCCTGAAACCCATCATGGATGTGTTTAGGATGCTAGAGCCTGTCCCGGATGTGCTGAGGGTGCTGAAACCATTCATGGATGTGCTGGAACCCTGCACGGGTGTGCTGAGGGTGCTGAAACCATTCATGGATGTGCTGGAACCCCTCATGGGTGTGCTGAGGGTGCTGAAACCCCTTATGGGTGTCCTGAAACCCGTCATGGATGTATTTAGGATGCTAGAGTCTGTCCCGGGTGTGCTGAGGGTGCTGAAACCTCTCCCGGGTGTACTGGAGCCCCTCATGGGTGTGCTGAGGGTGCTGAAACCCCTTATGGGTGTCCTGAAACCCATCATGGATGTGTTTAGGATGCTAGAGCCTGTCCCGGATGTGCTGAGGGTGCTGAAACCATTCATGGATGTGCTGGAACCCTGCACGGGTGTGCTGAGGGTGCTGAAACCATTCATGGATGTGCTGGAACCCCTCATGGGTGTGCTGAGGGTGCTGAAACCCCTTATGGGTGTCCTGAAACCCGTCATGGATGTATTTAGGATGCTAGAGTCTGTCCCGGGTGTGCTGAGGGCGCTGGATCCCCTCCCGGGTGTGCTGAGGGTGCCGGAGCCCCTCCCGGGTGTGCTGGAGCCCCTCATGGGTGTGCTGAGGGTGCTGAAATCCCTTATGGGTGTACTGGAGCCCCTCCCGGGTGTGCTGAGGGTGCCGGATCCCCTCCCGGGTGTGCCGGATCCCCTCCCGGGTGTGCTGGAGCCCCTCATGGGTGTGCTGAGGGCGCCGGATCCCCTCCCGGGTGTGCTGAGGGTGCCGGATCCCCTCCCGGTGTACTGGATCCCCTCCCGGGTGTGCCGGAGCCTCTCCCGGGCGTGCTGAGGGTGCCGGATCCCCTCCCGGTGTACTGGATCCCCTCCCGGGTGTGCCGGAGCCTCTCCCGGGCGTGCCGAGGCTGCGGCACGAAGCTCTCCGGCCCGCCCATGGCCGAGCGCAGCCGGAGCCCCCCCGGGCGGGCATTGCCGCGGGCCCGGCCCCGGCGGGCCCCGATCCGATCGGCGGGGCTTGCGCGGGAACACGTGAGGGGGCGGCGGGGCCCCTCCATCTTGTGAGCCCCGCCGCGCCGTCCCGCCCGCTTCCTCCCGCCCTCCTCCTCCTCCTCCTCCTCCTCCTCGTCATTGTCTGCGAGCGGCGGCGGCGGCGCTTATAAGGCGGCGGGCATTGCCCGGATGTGAGCGGCGGGCGATGCGGCTGCCCGGGCGGGATGCGATCGGCCGCGGCTCGGCGGGGGAGGCCGCGCTGCTGAGCCGGAGGAGGCGGCGGGCGCTGCTCTAAACTTGGACCAAGTTGGGGAACGGGCGGCCCCGCGCTCCCCCGAGGGGGGGAGTCGCCTGGGTTTTTTTTTTTTTTTCGGGATTTGGGGTTTTTTTTTTTGGTTTTGGTTTTTTTTTTTTTTTAAAGGAAGGACAAGGAGGGGGCAAGTCCCCGAGAGCCGCGGCGCTGCGAGCCCGTCACCATGTGTCTGTAAAAACAATAGGGCAAAAGTTGTCGGACCTTCTTTTTTTTTCCTTTTTCTTTTTTTTTTTTTTTTCTTCCTTGGTTTTGAATTTTGAAATTTTTGAAATCTAATTTATAGGATTTTTTTGTGGCCGGTGGCCGGGCCCCCCAAATCCCAACAAAGCCAGGTGTAGTGTGCCTGTAAAGCTGTGGAATAACCCGGAGCAGGACTGACACTTTCCCTACTTTTTTGGTGGTTTTGGAGGGTCACATACGTGTGAGACAATAAAGCACTTTGGCAGAAGATTCCTCTCTTTTTTATTTTGATTATTTTTTTATTCCTTTTTTTCCCCCCCCTTGGAATATTGTGAACATATTTGTGGCCATTTAAGGTAAAGTTCCAATTTGCTGTTAGACTAACTTGTCTGTGGTTTTTTTTTTTTTTTTTTTTGCTTTCATTTTTATTTTTTTGATTGAAATTGTCGATCCCGATGTGTTATTTAAAAAAAAAGAAAGAAAAGAAAAAAGAAAGTGTGTGAATCGCTACATTGTATATATATATACATTGCATAGATGTAACTACACGTGTGGCAAATACACCAAGGTGCAGACGCGGGGAAAAATGCCGGAAAATGAACTCCCGGGAGTTCTCTCTAGCGGGGTGGAAAAAGCGGAATAAAAGTGGCGGAGGGGATGGGGAGAAGCAGGAAAGGCGAGGGGGACAGGGGAGGGCTGGCAGCATCCCCAAAAAACTTGCGCGGAAATCCAAGGGGCTGCTTCGCAAACTTCGCGCTATGAATGCTCCGGGGAAAAATGGCAAAGCTGGGCGTTGCGAGTAAGGCGACCAAAACAAAGCAGGGCATTCTAGCTTAAAAAAAAACCAAAAAGGCGAAGGGAACGGGGGAAAAAAATATTGTTCCTTTCGGCCACGTCACGTGCGTCCGCGGCCCCGTATAAACGCGCTTGGCCATGTGTGTGTGTGTGTGTGTGTGTGTGTGTGTGTGTGCGAGAGCCGGGCGAACCCAAGGTGGAATCCTCGGGCGCGGAGCTCCATGAGCGGCGGCCGCGGGTACGGCGGGGCCCGGCCGGGCTCAGCTCCGAGCTCCGAGCTCCGAGCTCCGAGCTCCGAGCTCCGGCCCTTTCCCTCTCTCCCTTTCGCTGCCTCACCGCGCTCCCCTCCCCCCGGCGCTGCCTCGCACAGGCCCGAGCCGCCCGCTTGCATCGGCCTCACCCCCCCCTTGCTCTCCGCAAATTAACAATCGGGGCTAATTGGCCCCCGTTCCCCCCCCCACCCCGGAACCTGCACTTCGCGTCTCGCCGTGGCTTTTTTTGTTTTTGCTCTTTGCCGTTCGTGCCTCCGAACGCTACTTGGCGTGGAAAGAAGGAGAAGGGGAAAAAGTTGGGAGCGGATGGCTGTAGTTTCTTCTCTGCGATCCTCATTCATTCCTGGCTGAACCTCCTGTTGCATAAATGATGCTCCGGGAGCGAGGCTTTGCCTTTTTTTTGCTCCTCCGGATTTGGGTTTAAAGAGTGGATGTTGCCGGGTTTGGCTCGCCTCTTTGGAAATACAATATCGCTTTTTTTTTTTTCGTTGTTGTGTTTTTGGGTTGTTTTTTTTTTTTTTTTTGCTGCCCCTCCATCTTTTTTTTCCCCTCCCTTCTTCTTCTCAACCACCCACTCCCCCGACCCCCCCCTTGAAAAAGCAAAATCCGACTGTGTTTCCTGCAAGGCTCGGGATTTCTGATTGCGGTTATTTCCATGTTTCTAGGTTTGTGTGATTTTGCTAAAATGCATCACCAACAGCGAATGGCTGCCTTAGGGACGGACAAAGAACTGAGTGATTTACTGGATTTCAGTGCGGTAAGAAACAACGGTGGAAATTAGCAACAGCTGTAAAAAAAAAAAAAAAATTAAAAAAAAAATTCTAGCTGCTCTGGTAACAAAAAGAAAATCCAGCCAAAAAAAACCTTAAAGCGACAAAACCAACCCCAAACTGTGCTCTAAGTGCATTGGGCAATTTTTAATCAGCAGCTAGAAGCATGGTAAATATATTTTTTTCGCTTAAAAAAAAAAAAAAAGAAAAATCCAAACTGAGTATTTTTAGTTCTTTCTGATTGCGTGTGATGGGAGATGCAGGCGCGTTCGCAGCTTGGTTTCATGGCTCAAATCATTCCTGCCAAAAGAAACGCCCCGAAAATTGACCATTTCTCATCCTTCCATCGTACCGATATTGCACTTTTATTGTGCTTTCGATTTCCCAGCCTCGTTGGCACACCGGCTAATTCATTGCTAATGACTCGCTGATATTCTCCTTTCCGTTCTCCCCTTGTTTCCATTACGGGCACATGGAAAGTGCAAAGAAATCCACGACCCGTCTCACTCGAAAGTTTCCCCTGCAACCTCCTATGCCTTGTGCTGGCATTAAAACCTCTCCGAGCTTTTGATCCCCGCCCCGGGCAGGATCGGGGCAGCGATTTTAGAGGCCAAGAGGGATTTTTGTCCCCCCCTGGGCCGCTTTGGAGGCCGAACCTTGCGCCGGACGCGTGCACTTGTCTACTTTTGTCAGGCTCCCCCCTCCCCCTCCAACCCCTTCCTTCCTTCCTCCCTCTTTCTCTCCCCATCCCCTCCCTTCCCCCCAAGATGTCAGGAATATCTCTCTATCCACTTTAGTTCTTGATTTTGTGCTGCGAGAGGCGCCTCGGCTCCCTCGGCCCCCCTTCCCCTCTCGCTTTTCCCCCTTGCGTGCTCCATCCAGCCTCGGCTTCTGAGGGATGGCTCGGGGAAGTTTGGGCAGCCAGCGTAGCCTGCGGCAGCAGCCTCGCAGCCCCCTCTCTGCTTGGCGCTGCACTTTTCCCATTTGTTCCTTGGCTTTTTGCAGCCTCTGACTCAGGGAAGGTGCGTATTATCCCACTAGACACGTCGGAGAAGGGAGAAACCAATTAGGGTCGAAATAAATGCTTGGGAAGAGAGAGAGAGAGAGAGAGAGAGAGAGAGAGAGGAGTGCGAGAGGGAGGGAGAGGGGGCGAGGAGCGAGCCTGGCTTCCAATTGCTCGGTGGGAGAGACGGAATGAGAATTTAGGGCAGGTGGCACTTGGCATTATTATTATTATTTGGGTTCCCACATGCCAGGCAAATCCCGCAGCGGCATGGAAATGGACGTCGCTACGTTGATGACCAAGGTCGCGACCCATCCCAACTTTTTTCGCATTCCCAAATTTTGTTGCTCGGAGGAGTAAAACGCTGTTAGGGCTCCGAGGCTCGGGCGAGAAGGGCGGATGGTTTGGGAAGCCGAGGAGCTTGAGAAAAGCGGGTGAAATGCCGGTGCCGACCGCAATCTCGCTTCGCTTCGCTTCGGGGGCAGACAAACTCCTCAGGAATGCGCCGGCAACTTTCGGCCTCGCCAATTGCTCCTTTCGCACTAGTAATGCCTCTTTGTTTGTTTTTGTTTTTTTTGTTGTTGTAGATGTTTTCACCTCCTGTGAGCAGCGGCAAAAATGGACCAACTTCCTTGGCGAGTGGACATTTTAGTGGCTCAAGTATGTACCGTTTTTTTTGTTCCGTGCGTGGTAGCGAAAGCGTTGGGATTTATTTGATTTCTCCGTGGGCATTACCTTTGTTGTGGTGCTTTAATCTCTCGTGGGGGAGCGGATCCGTTCGGATTGCAGCGGAATTATTCCTAAGAGCCGGTTATTCTCATTCTGATGTTGATGATTGTTGTTATTATTATTGTTATTTCCTCAAGCCTGGGAGGTTTTTAGAGCGTCGCCACACATTTGTGATTTTTTAAAAACCCCTGGACTTCGCCTCTGTTTAATCATTGCTTAAAATTGTTCTCGTTTTCCAGTAGATTTATCTTTTCCCTTTAGCGATTTGAGCCCTGGAGAATTTTTTTATTTCCAATTCCAAAGCCTGTCTTTGTCTGTCGGGGACGATCGTCCAAACCTCTTGTGTGCAAATTAATTTTGTGCATTAGAATTGAAGGCTGTAGCAATAAAATAAGTATCCCAGACTAAACAGCAGGGGACAAAAAAAAAAAGTCTTTAGGATTAGAGAGGGCTGCGTGCTGATGGAATCATTTTTGGGAATCAAATCATTCCGGTGACTTTCTGTCGCTGCTTTCAGACACGGAAATGTTTGGGATGACTTTGCAGGGCCACCTTTTGTCAGCACAAAAGCGTTTTGTGTGTGGACAGGGATTGTCTGGCACCCCCAGTTTCTGGAGGGGCTTCTCTGTGCCTGACCAACGAGAGCTCCCAAAGATCCCCGTGTGCATTTCCCTGCTCTGGGATGCAGCCCAGGTGGGGATATATTGAATTCCCAGCCTATCCCACATGCCAGCACACTGTGTGTGTGTGTGGGGAATCCGAGATGCACAGAGAAACCCTTCCTGGCAGGGAGTTTCACACCTGAAATCTGCAGCTTTGCTCTTTTCTGGGGCTCCTCGTTATTCCATGCACTGGGGCATCGTTCAGCTTTTGATTTCCTGAGCGGCATTTCGGCTTGGGAAGTTTGCTCTGCTTTCCTTCACCTAAACACTCATTTTGTGCCTTTCATTCTATTGATTCTAGTTAGGCTCTGCTTCTTCTAATTAGGCTCTAAATGACAACCTGGGTTTGTTTTATCTTCCCAAACTTGCTTGTATTGAGAGATGGCAACTCATATTGAGAGATAGCGACTTGCTTATATTGAGAGATAGCGACTTGCTTATATTGTGAGATATCAATGTGTTTGTATTGAGAGATAGCAACTCGGAGAATTTTGCTCTTGGGCTGGGTTAACTTTCCAACCATCAGCTCTAGGTTTGAACCCCGGTTTTTTGTCCTTTTCTGCCCCAATTTTGGGAAAGGGATGAGGCCGGCTCTCGGTTTGTTTTCGCTGGAGTGCTTGTGCCAGACAAATCAATTTGTCACGCTCACAGCCCAGTCCAATGCAGCAAGCAGCACTTGGGCTGACAGCAAATGACTCCAGAGTTTATATTGATATTTATATTTATATTTATATTTATATTTATATTTATATTTATATTTATATTTATATAAGAATTCCCTCCTAAAGCTCACCTCTGCAGTCATTGGCATCAGGAGCGCGAATGGGAGCGGGATTCGGTTGGGTTTGAGAATGGAAAGAATGGGAGGAATTGATTTCATGAGCTGCAGGAAATTAGGAATATGGAGTTAAAAGGCACTCAAAACAACACCTGGCCAGAATTGCAGAGAATTGCCTGGCTGAGGCTGTTTGTGTCATTATGCAGAATCGCATCCTGCTTTTCCTTCCCCTCTGAAGTTTGAGCTGACCTTTAAATATTCCTCTTGCCAACCAGATTGCCTGCGCTAAACCCAAAGTTCTCTCGCACAGAGGGGAGGAAAAAAAGGAGATTAAAATAAAAAGCAAAGTAATCCCAAGCAGGGAAGTGAAACTAAGCGGACTTTAGGAAGTGCGGGAATCATTCCCGTGGCTTTTTTACTCGCCTAATCCGCGCTGCCGTGTTGGGAGAAGAAAGTAAAACCCCGCTCCCCTTTGGAACGCCGAATTCCACAAACATGGCTTCTCCCCATGTTCCCGAGCAGGGGAGGAGAATGGAATGTAACCTGAGCTCCAGCCGGGCCATTCGCAGGGAACATTTTTCACATGAAAGCCTTTTTTTTGTCAGCCGTTTGATGTCGGCAGGTGTTCGGAGCATCGGCAGAACCGGGGCACATCCCTCCCATTGCCATCCTCGTTGCAAAGTGATTTAATAGCTGTTACTTCACTTCAACAATGGGGTTGCTTTTTGCTTTTTCCTGCTTTGTTTTCCCCCTTTTTTTAATTTTTTTTTGTATTTATTTCATTTGCACCGACTAAAATTTTGGGACGAGTTCGCAATGGCTCCCATAATCGTAAATTTGAAGAGCGGATTTTTGAAAGAGCTTTTCCCCCGGGTCTGTCACATTTGACATTATTCCGCTTTTTTAGCTGTTCATCAAAAGCCCACATCTTCCTGAATCCTTTCAGTTTTCTGCTGCTGCTATTTTTAAAGGCTGGAATTTTTTACCTCCGTTTGGGAGCATCTGTTCTGGATTGCCCACTCTGGAGCTGCTTGAATAGCGTGTGGGTGGCAGCAAAATCCGAGAAAAGCGGAATTTTTATCATTGCCCAGATTAAAAAAAAGGCAAAAAATCTCCAAGCAAAAAGTCCCTCGAAAGGATTTCAAACCTCACTTTTCATTTTGGCCTGCATTAGAGCGACAAATGAATTTATCCCTAACGAGGGAATCACAAATCCAGCGCAGTTTCGCTTCCTGAGGTTTTGGGTTGGGTGTGGAAATCCTAACGAAAATTGTGAGGTTTTTGGGTTTGGAGTGTGGGAAAGCTGCAGGATTTTGGTGTTTGATCCTCACCCAAATGGAATTGGGGTTGCTCAGGTGAGGGATGCGTCAATTTGAGAAAAAACCAGGGCTGAGTTTGGTGCAGAAATACCATTCAAAAGAATAAAAAAGAGAGAGAGAAAAACCCCCTATAATAGAGATTTTTATTTCTCCTCCTCTTTCCTTCCATGCTACCTTAAATATATTGAATAATTCAGAATTCTGCAGCCAAATGTCACTGGGTGTGGGGACGCTGTGCTGTCCTTGCCTCCAAATTTCCATCTTTCACTGCCGATTTTTGCACAAATCAAGCGATTTAATTGTTTTTTTTATGAAGTTTAGTGATGGCTGGATCAGGATCTCAGGGAGTTGGGAACAAAATGAAACCTTGCTCCGAGTATAGGGAAAAAAAAAAAAATATGTGAGGTACAATTTGGCTTTTTCCTCTTGGATTTGTATTCGTGCCACTCCCAAATTCAGGTGGATTTTTGTCAGAATCCTTCTGGAATTTTGTGGCCTGAATTCCCAAGGAAAGCTCAAACATTTACTCCTGGTGGTAAACTTGTTGTAGTTGGGAATGGCAGCAAAAAGGTGATCGGAGGATTGAAATACAACGACAGCTCTGCAATTTTCTAAGGAGCAGTCACGGCTTCAAAACCTTTTTTTCCAAAATATTCCCAGCTCCCAGGGGGAGAAAAACTGGGATAACCTGGGAATGTTTCAGCTGATGGAGCACAGAAAAATGAATATACATGGCAGAGGATGTGCCATCTGCCAGGGGTTACTCTGCTGCTGCAGCTCCATCCTTCTCCCTTCAATAATTGAATTTACCATTCTTGATGGGCAAAACTCGGTGCCAAATTCCCTGGAGGGGCCTGCACTGATTTTGGGCTCTCTGGGCCCAAAATTCACCTCTGGGTCCTTCTGAGTTTTCCAGCCTGGAAATTCCGGCATTGATTTCCATCTCGGAGCTGCTCGCAGGGAAAACTCCCTGACAGAGCAAAGGCTCGGAATGCCCAAATAAATTCCTTATTAATGCCCAAATAAATTCTTAATTAATGCCCAAAATTCTTAATTAATGCCCAAAAAAATTCTTAATTAATGCCCAAATTCTTAATGAATTTTAGGTTTATTTTTAAAGGCAGCTGTGGAATTTGTTTTGCTAGCGAACTCTATCCTGCAGAGAGGTTGGAGCGTCGATTCCTTCCTCCATGGGAAATGTGAGGCAGCTGAGCTTCATCCAGATGGAAAAATGGGATTTTTTGGGTGGATTGTTGGTGTGAGAGCAATCACCACATCCTTCAAGCCTACTTACTCCTGCTAGTAATGGCAGTAGTAGCTGTGTGCCATTGTTGTGTGCGTCCAGCTTGGAGCCGGTGGGGTCAGGACGATGCTCTGAGAGATTGGGTTGGGTTCTGTCCGTGTGCTTTACTCAGGGTTTACTCCAGGTTCATTTGTGGCACAGCAGGACAGCTGCCAGGCTGCCAGGAGAGGGGTGGCAGCAGTGATGGCAGTGCCATGCAGGATGCAGGCGCCATTGAAATCGGGATTGGGCACCGCCGGGTTCTCTCCGTGCCCTTTCCTCAGGGTTTACTCCAGCTTTGTTGCCGTTCTGTGGCACAGCAGTGACCCTGGCACAGGCTGCCAGGAGAGGGGTGGCAGCCATGGCAGTGCCATGCAGGATGCAGGCGCCATTGCAATCAGGTCTGGCCGATGCTCTATACCCGGGATTGGGCACCGCCGGGTTCTCTCCGTGCCCTTTCCTCAGGGTTTACTCCAGCTTTGTTGCCGTTCTGTGGCACAGCAGTGACCCTGGCACAGCAGAACAGGAGAGGGGTGGCAGCCATGGCAGTGCCATGCAGGATGCAGGCGCCATTGAAATCGCGTCTGGTCGATGCTCTGCGCCAGGGATTGGGCACCGCCGCGTTCTCTCCGTGCCCTTTCCTCAGGGTTTACTCCAGCTTTATTTGTGGCACAGCAGTGACCCTGGCACAGCAGAACAGCTGCCAGGATAGGGGTGGCAGCCATGGCAGTGCCATGCAGGATGCAGGCGCCATTGAAATCGCGTCTGGTCGATGCTCTGCGCCAGGGATTGGGCACCGCCGCGTTCTCTCCGTGCCCTTTCCTCAGGGTTTACTCCAGCTTTATTTGTGGCACAGCAGTGACCCTGGCACAGCAGAGCAGCAGCCAGGCTCCCGGGAGAGGGGAAGCGGCGGCGGCAGGTGCCATGCAGGATGCAGGCGCCATTGCTGGCAGCGTTCCCGGCCTTCCTGCCCTGTGCCCAGCTTGCCAATGGCAGCGCTGGCACTGCTGGCTGAGTGTGGGTGGGAAGGGACAGGCTCCCTCTTTGTCATGTGTGTGCGTGACACCCGCTCTGTCATGTGTGGCAGGCTGCCGTGCCACACGTGTGCGCGGCGTCTGCTTTATCCTCTGTGTGCGTGGCAGCTTTGTCATGTGTGCGCAGGGTCCCTTTAGGCACATGGATGTGCGTGTACAGACATTGCTTTGTCACACATGTGCGTCCTTTTGTCATGGATGGGCGGCTCTCAGTCATGTGTGTGTTACCCGCTCCATCCTACGTGTGTGTGTGTGTGAATCCTCCGTGCTGTGTGCGTGTGTAACCTCCATCCTATGTGTGTATCCTCCATGTTGTGTGTATCCTCTGTGCAATGTGTGTGTGTAACCTCCATCCTATGTGTGTATCCTCCATGCTACGTGTGTGTGTGTGTATCCTCCGTGCTGTGTGTATCCTCCATGCTATGTGTGTGTGTAACCTCCATCCTATGTGTGTGTGTGTAACCTCCATCCTATGTGTGTATCCTCCATGCTGTGTGTGTATCCTCTGTGCTATGTGTGTGTATCCTCTAGCCTATATGCGTGTGTGTCTTCCATGCTATGTGTGTGTGTGTGTAACCTCCATCCTATGTGTGTATCCTCCGTGCTGTGTGTATCCTCCATGCTATGTGTGTGTATCCTCTACCCTATACACATGTGTGTATTCTCCATGCTGTGTGTGTGCATCCTCCATGCTGTCTATCCTCCATACTATATGTGCGTGTGTATCCTCCGTGCTTTGTGTGTGTATCCTGTATGTTGTCTGTGTATCCTTCATGCTATGTGTGTGTGTGTGTGTATCCTCCATGCTCTGTGTGTGTATCCTCTCCACTATGTGTGTGTATCTTCCATGCTATGTGTATCCTCCATGCTGTGTGTGTGTCCTCTGTGCTATGTGTGTGTATCTTCCATCATATATGTATGTGTGTATCCTCCATCCTATACGTGTGTGTATCCTCCATGCTATGTGTGTGTGTGTATCCTCCATCCTATATGTGTGTGTGTAACCTCCGTCCTGTGTGTGTATCCTCCATGCTCCGTGTGTATCCTCCATGCTGTGTGTGTGTATCCTCCATGCTATGTGTGTGTATCCTCCACCCTACATGTGTATCCTCCATGCTGTGTGTGTGTATCCTCCATGCTGTGTGTGTGTATCCTCCATGCTATGTATGTGTGTGTGTATCGTCCACCCTATGTGTGTATCCTCCGTCCTACGTGTGTGTGTATCCTCCATGCTATGTGTGTGTGTGTGTATCCTCCACCCTATGTGTGTATCCTGCATGCTGTGTGTGTCCTACACCTTATATGTGTGTGTATCCTCCATCCTATATGTGTGTGTATCCTCCGTGCTATGTGTATCCTCCATGCTTCGTGTGTATCCTCCATGCTACATGTGTATATCCTCCACCCTACGTGTGTATCCTCCATGCTGTGTGTGTATCCTACACCCTATGTGTCTGTGTATCCTCCATCCTATGTGTGTGTATCCTCCATGCTATGTGTGTGTGTGTATCCTCCACCCTACGTGTGTATCCTGCATGCTGTGTGTCCTACACCTTATATGTGTGTGTATCCTCCGTGCTATGTGTGTGTCCTACACCCTATGTGTATCTTCTATGCTGTGTGTGTATCCTCCATGCTACATGTGTGTGTGTATTCTCCATGCTGTGTGTACATCCTCCGTGCTATGTGCGTGTGTGTATCCTCCGTGCTACATGTGTGTGTATCCTCCATCCTATATGTGTATCCTTCATGCCATGTGTGTGTGTATCCATCCTATATGTGTGTGTATCCTCCACCCTATACATCTGTGTATCCTCCACCCTATATGTGTATCCTCCACACTATGTGTGTATTCTACACCCTATACATGTGTGTGTATCCTCCATGGTATGTATGTGTGTATCCTCCACCCTATACATGTGTGTGCATCCTCCACCCTACACGTGTGTGATCCATGATCCCAGCCAAGTTCTGTTCAAACCCCAAACCAAAACCCTGTGGGACATCAGGGACACAAAAATCAGCATTTCTGCCAGAAAATCCCCAAAATCCTCGGGTTCATTCTGGGATGTAACCCCTAAAAACAGGGATTGGGGTTGTTTTTGTGCATCCTACATGTGTGTGCATCCTCCACCCTACATGTGTGTGATCCATGATCCCAGCCAAGTTCTGTTCAAACCCCAAACCAAAACCCTGTGGGACATCAGGGACACAGAAATCACAGAAAATCCCCAAAATCCTCGGGTTCATTCCCTAAAAACCAGGGATTGGGGTTTGTTTTGTGCATCCTACATGTGTGTGCATCCTCCACCCTACACGTGTGTGATCCATGATCCCAGCCAAGTTCTGTTCAAACCCCAAACCAAAACCCTGTGGGACATCAGGGACACAGAGATCCCCAAAATCCTCGGGTTCATTCCCTAAAAACCAGGGATTGGGGTTTGTTTTGTGCATCCTACATGTGTGTGCATCCTCCACCCTACACGTGTGTGATCCATGATCCCAGCCAAGTTCTGTTCAAACCCCAAACCAAAACCCTGTGGGACATCAGGGACACAGAAATCACAATTTCTGCTGGCAAATCCCCAAAATCCTCGGGTTCATTCTTAGCCATAACCCCTAAAAACAGGGATTTTGTGCATCCTACATGTGTGTGCATCCTCCACCCTACATGTGTGTGTGCCACCCCAAGTTATATTAAAACCCCAAACCAAAACCCTGTGGGACATCAGGGACACAGAAATCACAATTTCTGCCGGCAAATCCCCAAAATCCTCGGGTTCATTCCCTAAAATCCAGGGATTGGGGTTGTTTTTGTGCTGTTATATCTAAAATTCAGCCACTTTTCCTGCTGCAAATTTGGGACTGTGGGGTTAACGCGCCGTTCCGCCGCCTGGCCATTTCAATATTTGATAAATCCCCGCTCCCAAGCTTGGCTGATATTAAATCCAGCTCAATAAGATATTCCCCATGGAATATCAAGGCTCTAATTGAATCTCAGGGGGTTCTGGGCCCGTTCACAAACAGCCTTTGAGTTGGTTTTTTGTGTTCCTGACGTCAGCCCAAAGGCTTGATTGAATTATGGCCTTGGATTGCGGCAGCACCTGCTCTGAAGAGTCCGACAGCATTTCCAGGACAAACCTCAGTGGGAAGTTTGTGGCTGGAATACAAACTTCCAACCCTGGAATATTTGGGATTAATGAAATTATCCACAGCAAACTCGTTTCTCTGGGGTTTACACAAACAAAGAGAACCAGGGAAAAAGTTGGGACAGAGCCAAGCGCTGTAATTCCGGTGCCACGGGGCCGTTTTGGGGTGGATTTGGGTTGGTTGGATACTTTGAGGAAATCCTGGGTCTGGTTGGATAAACACAGCAAAATTCCCTTTTCCTAAAATGAGCTTTTCTGTAAACAGCGCCCAGCAGAGAGTTCATTTATCAACCGGCGCCTTAGCGGATGGACATCGGTTCTCATTTGTGGTTCAGAAATTATTTGGTTTTATTTATATTTTATTTATATTATTTATTTTATTTATATTTTGCATTTTTGGGGTTTCTTTTCCATATATTTCCCCCATTTTTCCTGCATGGATTCATTTTTCAATGCTGGAATGGAAGACATTGGACATCGGGCTTTTCCCTCTCCTAAAGTCCTCAATTATATTTATATATAAATATTTATATATAATTTTTTAATCTTATTTTTATATCATATATGTATTGGTTTTATTCCATATATTTCCCCCATTTTTCCAGTGTGGATTCATTTTTCCATGCTGGAATCTCTGCCTTAAGAAGGACATTGGACATCGGGCTTTTCCCTCTCCTAAGGTCCACATTTATACTCCATGATTTTTTTTTGTTTTATTTATATAATTTTATATAGTATAAATTTTAAATTTTATTTATATATCATATATTTGCTGGTTTTATTCCATATTTTTCCGGCATGGATTCATTTTTCCATGCTGGAATCTCTGCCCTATGGAAGAGATTGGACATCGGCCTTTTCCCTCTCTAAAGATCCACATTTATACTCCATGATTTTTCTTGTTTTATTTTATAATAAATAATTTTATACAGTATAAATTTTTAATTTTATTTATATATCATATATGTATTGGTTTTATTCCATATATTTCCCCCATTTTTCCTGCATGGATTCATTTTTCAATGCTGGAATGGAAGACATTGGACATCGGGCTTTTCCCTCTCCTAAGCTCCTCAATTATATTTATATATAAATATTTATATATAAATTTTTAATCTCATTTATATATCATATATTTGCTGGTTTTATTCCATATATTTCCCCCATTTTTCCGGCATGGATTCATTTTTCCACACTGAAATCTCTGCCTTATGGAAGACATTGGACATCGGCCTTTTCCCTCCCCTAAGGTCCTCAATTAAATTTTTAATTTTATTTATTTTAAATTAATTTTTCATTTATTATAATCTTAATTTTAATCTTATTACTACCACATATATATTGGTTTTATTCCATGTATTTCCCCCATTTTTCCTGCATGGATTCATTTTTCAATGCTGCAATGGAAGACATTGGACATTGGCCTTTTCCCTCTCCTAAGGTCCTCAATTATATTTATATATAAATATTTATATATAAAATTTTAATCTTATTTATATACTAATTTTTTTTGTCCTTTTCCATATATTTTCCCAATTTTTTCAAGTTGCTTTCTATTATCTTTTGAAGTGTAAAAATCATTCCTGTGGCTCTCTGTTGATAAACAGGACTTTATTTATTTCTGATTTTTTATTCAAAGAGAAATTTGGTTTGCTGTGTTTGTGTCCGGAGGGGTGGGATGGAACTCTGGGAATTCACTTTGGGAATTTTATTGTGAATATTTACAATCATATTTACAAGAATTGGATGGATAATATTGACAAGAATATTCTCAAGAATATTTACAAAAAAGCTGAATAAGGCCAGGAAGGGATTCGATGAAATCTCCATTTTGTTGGATTTTACACCCATCCCAATGAAATCCCAATTTTGTTGCATTTTACACCCATCCCAATGAAATCCCAATTTTGTACGAGTCCCCTGTTGGATTTTAGATCCCAAATCCCGGATTTAGGAATTTTTTGGAAATTTCCTTCTCTTTGTCATTAATGAACAAATAACATGGAAAATGCAATCTGGGCACGGCAGCTTGGGAATTTTGATTTCTTCTCCTTGAGTTCTGGTTTGGTGTCCATCCATCGCTTCCTTCCACCATCCTGCATTTGATGGAATAAAGGTTTGGTGTCCCTCCATCGCTTCCTTCCATGATCCTGCATTTTGTGGTTTCTTGATGGAAACTGATCTTCTAAAGGTTTGGTGTCCATCCAATTCTTCCTTCCACCATTCTGCATTCTGGTGGTTTCTTGGTGGAATAAAGCTTTGGTGTCCATCCATCTCTTCTTTCCACCATCCTGCATTTGATGGAATAAAGGTTTGGTGTCCATCCATCACTTCCTTCCACCATTCTGCATTCTGCTGGTTCCTTGGTGGAAACTGATCTTCCAAAGGTTTGGTGTCCATCCATTGCTTCCTTCCATGATCCTGCATTCTGCTGGTTCCTTAATGGAATAAAGCTTTGGTGTCCATCCATCGCTTCCTCCACCATCCTGAATTTTGTGGTTCCTTGGTGGAATAAAGGTTTGGTGTCCATCCATCGCTTCCTTTCACCATTCTGGTGGTTCCTTGGTGGAATAAAGGTTTGGTGTCCATCCATCGCTTCCTTCCACCATCCTGCATTTGATGGAATAAAGGTTTGGTGTCCATCCATCACTTCCTTCCTCCATCCTGCATTTGATGGAATAAAGGTTTGGTGTCCATCCATGGCTTCCTTCCACCATCCTGCATTTGATGGAATAAAGGTTTGGTGTCCATCCAATTCTTCCTTCCACCATCCTGCATTTGATGGAATAAAGGTTTGGTGTCCCTCCATCGCTTCCTTCCACCATCCTGCATTTGATGGAATAAAGGTTTGGTGTCCATCCATCGCTTCCTTCCACCATCCTGCATTTGATGGAATAAAGCTTTGGTGTCCATCCATCGCTTCCTTCCACCATCCTGCATTTGATGGACCAAAGCTTTGGTGTCCATCCATCGCTTCCTTTCACCATCCTGCATTTGATGGAATAAAGGTTTGGTGTCCATCCATCTCTTCCTTCCACCATTCTGAATTTTGGTGGTTCCTTGATGGAAACTGATCTTCCAAAGGTTGATAAATTCATGGGCTTTAAGGTCCAACCCATTCCATGACTCCACCGGATGTCCTCCTAAATTGGAATTTCCAGATCTGTTGGGAATGAAATGGGAGATGTCCTCCTAAATTCACATTTCCCTTGGGTTGTGGAGCTCTGAGAGGAATTTTTGCCCCAGAATCCTTGGAAGTGTCCGAGATGGAAACCTGGATTAAAAATAACCAGGAATGGATAAATATGGAAATATGGAAATATTAATCCGATATTTTTGGAGATTTTGCTCCGGTTTTATCTCGTTTCTTCAACTCCAAAGGTGAGGAGCAAAGCAAAAGCAGAGAGCCCGAGTCCATCTCAGCCCATCAATTTGCTCCAATTAAAAATTATCTTTAAATATCTCAAGGTGAAGCGGCCATGATAATGGACTCAGACGGCCATTACGCTCTAATTGCTCCCTAATGGAGACTTTGATTGGATAGAACTTCTCGAAAAAGGAACTAAAAGCACCAGGAGGGTTTTTTTTGTTCCACTGCTCATCAGAGATTAAATTCCGTTTTTATTTAATGCTGTGAGGTCGGCAAAGCCCCCCAAGTTTTATTCCATATTTCCTGCAAAAAATATTTTCCTGGTGTGGGAGGAGATTTTAGTGTGAGGCCACCAAAAATTTCCTGTTCCAGTGGGAAAATTAACGAACTTTTAATTAACTCTTGCCATATTTAACGCCTTTACCTTTATGTGTTTTTGTGTTTTATTGCTGGCTCTGTGAGGCAAGGAAGGAAATGCCAGTTTTCAGAAGTCCAGAAATTGAAATTATTTCTCCATCTTTGCTTCCCTTTTTTAACCATTTCCTGGGGAATCTGCAGGAATATTTTCCACGGTAAACCGAGGAAAGGATGCCAAGAAACCAGGGGGTGAATTTATTGATTTATTGATTGATTTATTAATTGATTTATTTCTCTGGGAAATGGGTGCCAGGGTGGAACAAAGAGGAGAATCCTGCGGAGGGCAGGAACAGATGGAGGCACAGATTGGGGAGCCCGCAAACAAAGAGCCGCAGCTGGCACCGGAGTGGGCACAGAGCGGGCACAGAGTGGGCACAGAGTGGGGCTGGGAGCGGGCACAGAGTGGGGCTGGGAGTGGGCACAGCTCGTCCCACAGCTGGCACCCAGAGTGGGCACGGAGCGGGCACAGAGCGGGCATAGAGTGGGGCTGGGAGTGGGCACAGAGCGGGCACAGCTCATCCCGCAGCTGGCACCGCAGTGGGCACGGAGTGGGGCTGGGAGTGGGCACAGCTCGTCCCGTAGCTGGCACCGCAGTGGGCACGGAGCGGGCACAGAGTGGGCACAGAGTGGGGCTGGGAGTGGGCACAGAGCGGGCACAGCTCATCCCGCAGCTGGCACTGCAGTGGGCACGGAGCGGGCACGGAGTGGGCATGGAGTGGGACTGGGAGCAGACACAGCTCATCCCGCAGCTGGCACCGGAGTGGGCACAGAGCAGGAGCGGGCACAGCTCGTCCCGCAGCTGGCACCCACAGTGGGCACGGAGTGGGGCTGGGAGTGGGCACAGAGCGGCCACAGCTGGCACCGGAGCGGGCACAGAGTGGGGCTGGGAGCAGGCACAGCTCATCCTGCAGCTGGCACCGCAGTGGGCACGGAGCGGGCACAGAGTGGGGCTGGGAGCGGGCACAGCTCATCCCGCAGCTGGCACCGGAGTGGGCACGGAGCGGGCTGGGAGCGGGCACAGCTTGTCCCGCAGCTGGCACTGCAGTGGGCACAGATCGGGGCTGGGAGTGGGCACAGCTCATCCCACAGCTGGCACCGGAGTGGGCACAGAGTGGGGCTGGGAGCAGGCACAGCTTGTCCCGCAGCTGGCACCGCAGTGGGCACGGAGCGGGCACAGAGTGGGGCTGGGAGTGGGCACAGCTCGTCCTGCAGCTGGCACCCAGAGTGGGCACGGAGCGGGCACAGAGCGGGCACAGCTCATCCCGCAGCTGGCACCGGAGTGGGCACAGAGCGGGCATGGAGTGGGGCTGGGAGTGGGCACAGCTCATCCTGCAGCTGGCACCCAGAGTGGGCACGGAGCGGGCACAGAGCGGGCACAGCTCATCCCGCAGCTGGCACCGGAGTGGGCACGGAGCGGGCACAGCTCAGCCAGAGTGTGACTGGCACCGGGAGCAGGCAGAGAGTGGCCACAGTGGGACTGGGAGCGGGCACAGCTCATCCTGACCCAGGCTGGCACTGGGAGTGGGTACAGCTCACCCAGATTGGCATAGGGAGCGGGCACAGCTCACCCAGACTGGCACTGGGACATGGGCACAGTTCACTGGGTGTGGGATTGGGCACAGCTCACCCAGACTGGGGCTGGCACTGGGAGTGGGCACAGCTCACCCAGACTGGCACTGGGACATGGGCACAGCTCAGCCAGACTGGGGCTGGCAGTGCCCACGCCTCTGGGACACTGGCACACAGGCAGGGAGCGTGGGCACCACCGTTCCCACGCATTTGGGCAGAGGTGGCACCAGGACATGGGATGGAAAATCCCAATGGTTTGGGATGGAAGGGGTTTGATGGTGACCCCATTGAATCCCAATGGTTTGGGATGGAAGGGATTGGATGGTGACACCATTGAATCCCAATGGTTTGGGATGGAAAATCCCAATGGTTTGGGATGGAAGGGATTTGATGGTGACCCCATTGAATCCCAATGGTTTGGGATGGAAGGGATTGGATGGTGACCCCATTGAATCCCAATGGTTTGGGATGGAAAATCCCAATGGTTTGGGATGGAAGGGATTTGATGGTGACCCCATTGAATCCCAATGGTTTGGGATGGAAAATCCCAATGGTTTGGGATGGAAGGGATTTGATGGTGACCCCATTGAATCCCAATGGTTTGGGATGGAAAATCCCAATGGTTTGGGATGGAAGGGATTTGATGGTGACCCCATTGAATCCCAATGGTTTGGGATGGAAGGGATTGGATGGTGACCCCATTGAATCCCAATGGTTTGGGATGGAAGGGATTGGATGGAGACCCCATTGAATCCCAATGGTTTGGGATGGAAGGGATTGGATGGTGACCCCATTGAATCCCAATGGTTTGGGATGGAAGGGATTGGATGGTGACCCCATTGAATCCCAATGGTTTGGGATGGAAGGGATTGGATGGTGACCCCATTGAATCCCAATGGTTTGGGATGGAGGGGATTTGATGGTCACCCCATGGAATCCCAATGGTTTGGGATGGAGGGGATTTGATGGTGACCCCATTGAATCCCAATGGTTTGGGATGGAAAATCCCAATGGTTTGGGATGGAAGGGATTTGATGGTGACCCCATTGAATCCCAATGGTTTGGGATGGAAAATCCCAATGGTTTGGGATGGAAGGGGTTTGATGGTGACCCCATTGAATCCCAATGGTTTGGGATGGAAGGGATTGGATGGTGACCCCATTGAATCCCAATGGTTTGGGATGGAAGGGGTTTGATGGTGACCCCATTGAATCCCAATGGTTTGGGATGGAAGGGGTTTGATGGTGACCCCATTGAATCCCAATGGTTTGGGATGGAAGGGGTTTGATGGTCATCCCATTGAATCCCATGGGGAAAACGGAACGGGATTTTGGGACAAACAAACACAGAACTCGTTTGTTGTCGGCCGTCGGGTGTTTGTTGGGTGGAACGTTCTGGAATATGGGTGCCGTTATTGGGAATAACGCACTCGTATCAATCATGCCGTTACTGGGAATAACGCACTCGTAGCAATTGTGCCATTACTGGGAATAACGCACCCGCAGCAATCGCGCCGCTATTGGGAATAACGCGCTCATAGCAATTGCGCCGTTATTGGGAATAGCGCACCCGTAGCAATTGCGCCGTTACTGGGAATAACGCACTCGCAGCAATCGTGCCGTTATTGAGAATAACGCACTCGTAGCCATCGTGCCGTTACTGGGAATAACGCACTCGTAGCAATCGCGCCGTTATTGGGAATAACGCACTCGTAGCCATCGTGCCGTTACTGGGAATAACGCGCTCGTAGCAATCGCGCCGTTATTGGGAATAACGCACTCGCAGCAATCGTGCCGTTATTGAGAATAACGCACTGGTTTGAGTCATCCCTGAAAGGAGCCGGAGGAAAACTTGGGAACGTTCCCAAAGAGCGCCATGGCAACGCCCAGCTCGTGTTTTGCAGCTCGGGAAATTGTATTTTTGGAACTCCTGACTCACCCCCCCTTTGAACGTTTCTTTGGCTGTGGGGCAGGAAAAGAGGAGAAAAGGCTGAATTTCCCTTCCCAATTTCCGAGCTGCTTCCACTTGAATTTGGGAAGCGGCTCATTTGCATATGCTAATGAGATGCAGAGCGATTGGATCCGGGCTATATCAACTTTGCCAACTCCTTGCATTTCCCCAACCTTTGCAATTCCGGATTAAAGGAGTCACCAACGCGAGCACACCAAAATTTGATTTTTTTTAAAATTCCCTCTTTGATGAACCCCAAAAATATCAATATTGACTCTCTGATTAATTTGCCCCAAAATTATCTTGATTTTCTGGAGAAATCTCTCATGAGCTGCCAAAGTGAGGAGCGTGCCCAGAGCTGGCAGCCAATTATTTGCCAGGGGTAATTAACAGGGAATTGCATCCCTGCATTTCCTTATTCTGCGTTTGATATCATTTTGATATCATTTGATATGATATCATCATATGATATGATTTGATATCATTTGATATCTCCATGGAATAAATCAATTTATTTCCATTCATAAACTCCTGGCTCCAGAACCCACAAATGATCAAATTCCCAAATTTCATTTTTTCTTGTGGATTTCCAAATCCCTCCCAAAATCCCAGAAAATAAAAAAAAAATCCCCCCCCAAAAAATCCCATCAAAATCCCAATAAATGCACAAAAAAATTCCCAAAAAATCCCAGAAAAAGAAAGAAAAAATCTCAAAAAAATCCCCAAAAATCCCCCCAAAATCCCAATAAATGCGCAAAAAAAATTCCCAAAAAATCCCAGAAAAAGAAAGAAAAAAATCTCAAAAAAATCCCCAAAAAATCCCCCAAAAAATCCCCCAAAAAATCCCCCCAAAATCCCAGAAAATTTAAAAGAATTCCGTCCCAAAATCCCAGAAAAATAAAGAAAAAAATCTCAAAAAAATCCCAAAAAATCCCCCCCAAAAATCCCAGAAAAATCCACAAAAAATCCCAGAAAAAAAATCTCCCCAATATCCCGAAAAAATTGAATAAAAATAAAAAAAGACTCCCAAAAAATCCCAGAAAAATCCCCCCAAAAAATCTCGAAAAATCCCAGAAAATTTTTTTTAAAAAATCCTCCAAATAATCCCAGAAAAATTTAAACTATTAATATTATTATTAGTATTAGTATTAGTGTTAGTGTTATTCATATATTATTTATATATTTATATGTATTTATAGAAATTTTATATAAATATAGAAATTATCCATAAATATATAAATATTATACTACATTACATTACATTACATTCTATATAAATGATATACATTATATAAAAATATAAATTCTATATAAATGACATACATTATATAAAAATATAAATTCCCTATACAACTATATAAATGATATACTTATGTATATTAAGAAATACGTATTTTTAAAATTTAATATAAATTGTATTTATATTTGTGTAAACAAAATTAGACAGAGCTACAGAATATTATTATTATGATATCAATATATGTGATTTGTATTTGCATATACAAATGTATTTGTATATCATTTATATTTTAATATAAATTACACATATAACAACAATATCCACAAACATATTAGAGTTTGGTTTTTAAAGGCAAATCTTTAATAAATGATGGGATTTGTAAGAAAATTATTGCTGTAAGGTTTTGGGCTGGTTTGGATGGAAAATCCCGTTCCAAAGTTAGGGGACACCTTCCACCCATATAAATAAATCCCAATTTTACACATCTGGCCTGAATTAAAATTGCTTTATTTCGGGGTGGAAGTGACTCCAGACCGGAATAAAATCATAGAAAAAAAATTCAAAAGCTTTCGCTGCCATATGTTTGGAGCGGAGCTGCCGTCCCAAATGCCAAGACGTGTTGAAGGCTAGCTGGGTGTTTGGGGACGATTGTCCCATATTTCCATCTTTCCGAGTTGCATTGTTGTCGAAAGTTCTGCTGTGGGTTGGAAAAAATATGTGCTGGAGCTGGGTAAAAATATCCCATAAAATTACCATATTGCAAAGGACAACAATCGCCGAGCTCGGATGCTTGGGGAAGGAGCGGCGGGCTCGGGCTGTAAACAGGATGTGCTGGGCCCCAGGCACGGGGGGAGCTCGGCGGGACAAATCCCGGGCTGGAGGGACAAATCCTGGGATAAAGGGACAAATTCTGGGATAAAGGGACAAATTCTGGGCTAGAGGGACAAATTCTGGGCTCCAGGGACAAATCCCGGGCTCGGGGCTCGGTGCGGTTCCCTCAGGGCATGAGGGACAAATCCCGGGCCCGGGGCTCGGTGCGGTTCCCTCAGGGCGCGAGGGACAAATTCCGGGCTCGAGGGACAAATTCTGGGCTAGAGGGACAAATCCCGGGCTCGGGGCTGGAGCAGCTCCCTCAGAGCACCGAGGGACAAATCCCGGGCCCGGGGCTCGGTGCGGTTCCCTCAGGGCATGAGGGACAAACCCCAGGCTCGAGGGACAAATTCTGGGCTCCAGGGACAAATCCCGGGCTCCAGGGACAAATTCTGGGCTCGGGCCTCGGTGCAGCTCCCTCAGGGCGTGAGGAACAAATCCCGGGCCCAGGGCTCGGTGCGGTTCCCTCAGGGCATGAGGGACAAATCCCGGGCTCGAGGGACAAATCCCGGGCTCGAGGGACAAATCCCGGGCTCCAGGGACAAATTCTGGGCTCGGGCCTCGGTGCAGCTCCCTCAGGGCATGAGGGACAAACCCCAGGCTCCAGGGACAAATCCCGGGCTCCAGGGACAAATCCCGGGCCCGGGGCTCGGTGCGGTTCCCTCAGAGCACCGAGGGACAAATCCCGGGCTCCAGGGACAAATCCCGGGCTCGAGGGACAAATCCGGGGCCCGGGGCTCCGTGCGGTTCCCTCAGGGCATGAGGGACAAATCCCGGGCTCGAGGGACAAATCCCGGGCTCGGGGCTGGAGCAGCTCCCTCAGAGCACCGAGGGACAAATCCCGGGCTAAAGGGACAAATCCCGGGCTTGAGGGACAAATCCCGGGCCCGGGGCTGGAGCAGCTCCCTCAGGGCGTGAGGGACAAACCCCAGGCTCGAGGGACAAATTCTGGGCTCCAGGGACAAATCCCGGGCTTGAGGGACAAATCCTGGGATAAAGGGACAAATTCTGGGATAAAGGGACAAATTCTGAGCTCCAGGGACAAATCCCGGGCTCCAGGGACAAATCCCGGGCCCGGGGCTCGGTGCGGTTCCCTCAGGGCGTGAGGGACAAATCCCGGGCTCGAGGGACAAATCCCGGGCTCGGGCCTCGGTGCGGTTCCCTCAGGGCATGAGGGACAAATCCCGGGCTCGAGGGACAAATCCCGGGCTCCAGGGACAAATCCCGGGCCCGGGGCTCGGTGCAGCTCCCTCAGAGCACCGAGGGACAAATCCCGGGCTCGGGCCTCGGTGCAGCTCCCTCAGGGCATGAGGGACAAATCCCAGGCTCGAGGGACAAATCCCGGGCTCCAGGGACAAATCCCGGGCTTGAGGGACAAATGCCGGGCCCGGGGCTCGGTGCAGCTCCCTCAGGGGACTGAGTGACAAATCCCGGGCTCCTCCAAGGGACAAATCCCGGCTCCTCCGAGCCCATTTGCCCTCACAGCCCCGCTCTGCGCTCGGCATCTCCCTCAGGGCCCTGAGGGAAAAATCCCGGCCTCGGGGCTGGCTGGAGCAGCATCCTCAGGGATAAATCCGAGCCCAGCTTCCCTCACAGCCCCGCTCCGGGCTCGGCATCTCCCTCAGGGCCCTGAGGGAAAAATCCCGGCCTCGGGGCTGGCTGGAGCAGCTTCCTCAGGGATAAATCTGAGCCCAGCTTCCCTCACAGCCCCGCTCCGGGCTCGGCAGCTTCCTCGGGGCAATGAGGGACAAATCCTGGGCTCGGCAGCTTCCTCAGGGCAATGAGAGACAAATCCTGAGTTTTTCCGAGCCCAGCTGCCTTCACAGCCCTGCTCTGAGCTGGAGCAGCTCACTGAGGAAGCTGAGTGATAAATCCGAGCCCAGCTTCCCTCACAGCCCTGCCCTGGGCTCGGCAGCTCCCTCAGGGCGCTGAGGGACAATTTCCGGGCTCGGGGCTGGCTGGAGCAGCTCCTTGAGGGCACTGAGGGAAAAATCCTGAGTTTTTCCGAGCCCAGCTTCCCTCACAGCCCCGCTCTGGTCTCAGCGCAGCTCCCTCAGAGAACTGAGGGATAAATCCGAGCCCAGCTTCCCGCACAGCCCCGCTCTGGGCTCGGCAGCTTCCTCGGGGCAATGAGGGACAAATCCCGGTTTCTCCGAGCCCAGCTGCCCTCACAGCCCCGCTCTGGGCTTGGCAGCTCCCTGAGGGCACCGAGGGATAAATCCGAGCCCAGCTTCCCTCACAGCTCCGCTCCGGGCTCGGCAGCTTCCTCGGGGCAATGAGGGACAAATCCTGGGTTCGGTGCCGCTCCCTCAGGGCACTGAGGGACAAATCCCGGTTCCTCCGAACCCAGCTGCCCTCACAGCCCCGCTCCGGGCTCGGCAGCTCCCTGAGGGCACCGAGGGATAAATCCGAGCCCAGCTTCCCTCACAGCCCCGCTCCGGGCTCGGTGCAGCCCCCTCAGCTCGGTGCCACCTTCCCCAGGCCCTGCAGGATTTCCCCCCTTGCTCTCCCCCTGAGGCTGAAGAGGATTTGCCTCCAGCCAGGGGGAATGGAGCGTTCCCACCTCTGCTCGCACCTGCCGAGCTCGGCCTGGGCTCGCAATCCAGACAGGGCTGGATTTATCCTTCCGTGGTGCGGGGAACGTCATTTATTCCTTTCAGAAGACGCTCGTAAGGATAATTTAGTTGCTAATGACCCGTCGGCTGGCAAAGTACAGAATGTGCTGCGAACAGCTCGGAGAAAGCCGGGGCCTCTCTCCCAGCTGCGATTCCAGAGGTGCTCTCTGGTGAGGACGTGATTAGGTGGGATCATCCCTGAGATCCCAAATAATTCTGGCACTGGCGATTTTTGGGTTTTCACCATTTTCTGTGCAATTCCAATGATTTCCTCAGGCTTGAAGGTTCCTGTAGGTTCCTGTTATTTAGAACAAACCATTCTGAGATTTCACCATTGCCAGCCTCACCTGTGCATCCCCAGCCAAGCCATCCCGGTGTCCTGGCTGTGCTTTGTGTGAATTCATCCCGGTGACGAATTAATTTGGCTTTCACACACACGTCAGGCTTTTCTATCCTCCTTTCAGAGCCCAATTGAATGTTCCTATCCAGCTCCTGCCTTGTTTTTTCGTGCCGTCCTTTTTCCACATCCCCTCCCTGCCTGTTGTTTTGGGCTTTTCTTCTCGTGTGCCGGTGATATTTAGAGCCGAACCTTCAAAAAAAAAAGATGGGATCAATGGATGTGCATTTGAAATTTTCCGCTCCTTTAGCTTATCAAATATCCAGGTTTCTCCTTGCCTTGATCTTCCTTCTTTAATCCTCCCGCTGCATTTTGTCGAGCTGGGGTTTTTTTCCTGCCGTTTTTCAAGCTCGTACTCGGATCAATCCAAGTTCTTTTGAAGAGCAAAGCAGCAGGAAAGGTCTGAACCCACCGACCAGGCGTGCTGAAATTAATTGGGATGAGCAGCAGCCTCACCTTCCTTGCTTGGACACAAAATTCCTGCAGATCCTGGGGGGATTTAGGTGACCCCAAAAAGCTGGAAATGTTCTGGGCTGGATGGGGATTGGAAAACCTGGGACAGTGGGAGATGATCTTAAAGTTCCTCCTCACCCATCACTGATGATCCTTTAAATCCTAAATTCTTTATCCCAAATTTCCTGAGGACAATTCCCAAATCTGCCCAAGCTCTCTCCCAACCTCGACCTTGTGAACTTTTCCATATCCCAGCTGGAAATTGAGGATGTCACCAAAATTCTGCTTTTTCCTCCGTGTTGTCTCCTCCTTTCCATGTGGAGGAGGAGCAGGAATTGGAGAATCCAGGTTCCTTCAGAGCCATGGATTATTGATTCAAACAATCCCCCAAACCCGTGGATTATTGATTCAAAAAATCCCCCAAACCCGTGGATTATTGATTTAAACAATCCCCCAAACCCGTGGATTATTGATTGAAACAATCCCCCAAACCCGTGGATTATTGATTCAAACAATCCCCATCCAAACCCATGGATTATTGATTCAAACAATCCCCCAAACCCGTGGATTATTGATTCAAAAAATCCCCCAAACCTATGGATTATTGATTAAAACAATCCCCCAAACCCGTGGATTATTGATTCCAACAATCCCCATCCAAACCCGTGGATTATTGATTCAAAAAATCCCCCAAACCCGTGGATTATTGATTGAAAAAATCCCCCAAACCCGTGGATTATTGATTAAAACTTTAAAATCTGCCTAATTAACCTAATGGAATGCTTGATGGGATCTGTCAGGTAAATGATCCACACTTTCATTCCTCTCTTTTTTATTTTTTTTTTTAATTTTTTTTATTTCCTGGAGCTTAATTAAATATTTACCTCCGAGTGTCTGGTGCTATTAACGAGTTCATCTATTAACGGGAGAGAATAGAAATCCTGATTGGGGGAAAGAATGGAAGTGTCAGGTTTGGAATCTTGGAAATTTTTCCTGGATTTTGTCTCCAGCTGAAAGGCGCCAGGAGATTAATTGGGAGCGTTAATTAGGCACGGAAAGGCGGGAATGATTTGCCACCAAGCCTAAAGAACTTTTTTTGTCCCCAGATGTAGAAGACAGAACTAGCTCAGGGTCCTGGGGGAATGCAGGACATCCGAGCCCATCCCGGGTAAGTAAAATTCATTTTATCCCCTGCTGATGGATAGAACAAAATTCCCTCTGGAATTTTCTACATCCCCAGGTGGTGGAATTGGGCACGGCCACATCCCAATCCCTGCCCAGCAGCAGAATTCCCTCTGGAATTTTCTACATCCCTGAGTGCTGGAATTGGGCACGGCCACATCCCACAATCCCTGCCCAGCAGCAGAATTCCCTCTGGAATTTTCCCCATCCCTGAGTGCTGGAATTGGGCACGGCCACATCCCAATCCCTGCCCAGCAGCAGAATTCCATCTGGAATTTTCTACATCCCTGAATGCTGGAATTGGGCACGGCCACATCCCAATCCCTGCCCAGCAGCAGAATTCCCTCTGGAATTTTCCACATCCCTGAGTGCTGGAATTGGGCACGGCCACATCCCAATCCCTGCCCAGCACCAGAATTCCCTCTGGAATTTTCTACATCCCTGAGTGCTGGAATTGGGCACGGCCACATCCCACAATCCCTACCCAGCAGCAGAATTCCCAATGGAATTTTCTACATCCCTGAGTGCTGGAATTGGGCACGGCCACATCCCACAATCCCTGTCCAGCACCACAATTCCCAATGGGCTCCCTCTGCTTGGAATTCTCTGGAATTTTCCACATCCCCGAGTGCTGGAATTCCCCAATTAACCAAAAGCATAACGAGGATCTTCATCCCCTCCTCGGAGCTCTGCTTTCCCCGTTTGTGCCTCCGAGGACGGAATCCCAGCACCTTTTCTTCTCCCCCTGACGTCGTGGCAGCTCCCATCTGTCACTTTGATTTCCCTTTTTTTATTTTATTTATTTATTTATTTTTTTTTTTCTTTTTTTTCCCCCCTCTCTCCTTGACACTTGTATTGCTTCCGAGGGAAAAATGTTTTGAAAAGGAAAGCGGGCAATTGGCACACACCGATTATTTCTGCCTGCAAAGCCCTGAATGCCAGCGGGGAGACGGCAAAAGAAAAGGAGCACGAGCGGGCGAATTCTCAATCGGGGCCGGGCATTAAGGCGAGGAATTATTCCACAAACAACCTGACCTCGCTTTTTCCTGCCGGAATGCAATTCCCCCAGCGGGAGATCTCCTCCCCTCCACAGCCTTTTTGCCATTTTTTAAGCACCACCACTCCTCCCCAAAGCGTTTTTGTTTTTTTTGCTGATTTCAGGAGCATCACCCAGATCTCCAGTCAGAATTTTCTTTTCTTTTTCCTAATGAACACAACTTGGAAATGTGGCATTCCAAGCAATCAGCAGGGGGAAAAAAATGATGTTTTTTAGCAGCAGCAATTTTTCCAATTGAGGTGTAAAATGGTGTTTTTATCCCGTTTCTTGCCAGAACTATGGAGATGGGACTCACTATGACCACATGGCCAGCAGAGACCTCGCCTCACACGACAATCTCTCTCCTCCCTTTGCCAATTCCAGAATACAAAGTAAGAACACGGAATTTCCTCCCTCGCTGGGGTGGGGGAATTGGGAGCGATGGATTGGGAATAAAATCCCGGGGGCCTTCAATTCCTTAGTTTCATTTTTTTTGAGGGATTTGTTGCAATTTTCCATGCCGTGATATTTAGCATTTTAGCTCCATTTTCAATGATATTTTATTGATGTTTTGGATCTCTACCCGTGGATTCACGATGGAAACCCTAATGAATAAATCCCCAAAGGAGCAGAGAAACAAAAGGTGAGGGAACATTGGGAATGTTGTTTGGAGTGGAAGGGAGATCTCCATGGAGATCTTTTCCAGCTGGAACGCTCCCGGGATTCTGCGCTAGAGTTTGATAAAGTCAATAAATGATGTCAGAATAGTGGCCAGGCTCCATCCAGGAGCAAAGCAAACTCTTCCCTTCAAAGCTTCCAAGGAAAACACGGAGCTGTGGCTGCCACACATCCCTCATCCCTGGCACTTGTGGTGGTTTGAGAAAGGCTGGGAGAAGCCAAGGAAAGCACGGAAATGCCAACTCTCCCTGCACTGCAGGGAATCCATCAAAGCACAGCTGGACTGCAGCAAATCCATCCGATTTCATGGGGGTGGGGTGGGGGCATGGGCTGGGACATCGTGGGGCCGTGTGGGAATGGCAATGGAAATGGAAATGGGAATGGCAATGGGAATGGCAATGGCAATGGCAATGGGAATGGCAATGGGAATGGCAATGGAAATGAGAATGGCAATGGGAATGGCAATGGGAATGGCAATGGGAATGGCAATGGGAATGGGAATGGGAATGGCAATGGAATGGCAATGGGAATGGCAATGGAATGGCAATGGGAATGGGAATGGCAATGGATGTGGCAATGGGAATGGCAATGGAAATGGGAATGGATGTGGCAATGGCAATGGGAATGGCAATGGAATGGCAATGGGAATGGGAATGGCAATGGAATGGCAATGGGAATGGCAATGGAAATGGAATGGCAATGGGAATGGCAATGGCAATGGGATGGCAATGGGAATGGGAATGGCAATGGGAATGAGTAGGGCAATGGGAATGGCAATGGCAATGGGAATTGCAATGGGAATGGCAATGGCAATGGAATGGCAATGGAATGGCAATGGGAATGGCAATGGGAATGGCAATGGGAATGAGAATGGGAATGGCAATGGGAATGGGAATGGGAATGGCAATGGAATGGCAATGGGAATGGGAATGGGAATGGCAATGGGATGGCAATGGAATGGCAATGGGAATGGCAATGGGAATGGCAATGGCAATGGGAATGGCAATGGGAATGGCAATGGAAATGAGAATGGCAATGGGAATGGCAATGGGAATGGCAATGGAATGGCAATGGGAATGGCAATGGCAATGGGAATGGCAATGGAATGGCAATGGGAATGGCAATGGCAATGGGAATGGCAATGGGAATGGCAATGGCAATGGGAATGGCAATGGGAATGGGAATGGAAATGAGAATGGCAATGGGAATGGCAATGGCAATGAGAATGGCAATGGGAATGGCAATGGCAATGGGAATGGCAATGGAAATGAGTAGGGCAATGGGAATGGCAATGGGAATGGCAATGGGAATGGGAATGGCAATGGGAATGGCAATGGAATGGCAATGGAATGGCAATGGCAATGGGAATGGATATGGCAATGGCAATGGAATGGCAATGGGAATGGGAATGGATATGGCAATGGCAATGGAATGGCAATGGAATGGCAATGGCAATGGGAATGGATATGGCAATGGCAATGGAATGGCAATGGGAATGGCAATGGATGTGGCAATGGGAATGGCAATGGGAATGGCAATGGAATAACAATGGCAATGGCAATGGCAATGGAAATGAAAATGGGAATGGCAATGGAATGGCAATGGGAATGGCAATGGGAATGGAATGGAAATGAGTAGGGCAATTGGAATGGCAATGGAATGGCAATGGGAATGGCAATGGGAATGGAATGGAAATGAGTAGGGCAATTGGAATGGCAATGGAATGGCAATGGGAATGGCAATGGCAGTGACAATGGCAATAGGAATGGCAATGGGAATGGCAATGGCAAGTCCAGTGACAATGGCAATGGGAATGGGCAATGACAATGGCAATGGCAATGGCAATGGATGTGGCAATGGGAATGGCAATGGCAGTGGCAATGGTGGTGGCAATGGGAATAGGAATGGCAGTGATTATGACAATGGCAATGGCAGTGACAATGGCACTGAGAGTGACAATGGCAATGGGCATGGGAATGGAAAGTAAACTGCCAATGGCAATGGCAGTGATTATGGCAATGGCAGTGACAATGGCACTGAGAGTGACAATGGCAATGGGCATGGCAATGGGCATGGGAATGGAAAGTAAACTGCCAATGGCAATGGCAGTGATTATGGCAATGGGAACAGGAATGGCAATGGCAATGGCAGTGATGGTGGCAATGGCACTGGAATGGCAATGTGGGTGACAACGGCAATAGAAAGTTAATGTGAATGGCAATGGCAATGGGCATGGCACTGACACTGGGCGTGGGAATGGCAATGCCAATGGCAATGGCAATGGTAATGGCAATAGTAATGGCAGTGACAATGGCAATGGGAATGGGCATGGCAATGGTGGTGACAATGGTAATGGCAATGGCAATGGTCGTGGCAATGACAAGGGGAATGGCAATGCCAATGGCAATGGTAATGGCAATAGTAATGGCAGTGACAATGGCAATGGGCATGGCAATGGTGGTGACAATGGTAATGGCAATGGCAATGGCAATGGTCGTGGCAATGGGAATAGTAATGGCAGTGGCAATGGGAATGGGAATGGTAATGGCAATGGTAATGGCAGTGGCAATGGGAATGGGAATGGCAATGGCAGTGACAATGGAAATGGCAATGGGCTTGGGAATGGCAATGCCAATGGCAGTGACAATGGCAATGGGAATGGTCGTGGCACTCCCAATGGTCGTGGCAATGGCAATGACAATGGCAATGGTAATGGCAGTGACAATGGCAATTGAAATGGCAAAGGCAGTGACAATGGCAATGGCAATGGGAATTTCAATGACAATGGGAATGAATGGCAATAGTAATGACAATGGCAATGGCAGTGAGAATGGCAATGGCAGTGAGAATGGGCATGGGAATGGCAATGGGAATTGAAAAGGCAATGGCAGTGACAATGGCAGTGGCAATGAGAATGACAATGGCAATGGGAATGGCAATGGCAGTGACAATGGCAACGGCAATGGGAACAGGAATTGTAATGGGAATGGCAGTGGGAATTTAAATGGCAGTGGCAATGGCAATGGTAGTGGGCATGGGAATGGCAGTGGCAATGGCAATGGCAATGGCAGTGGCAATAGGAATGATAATGAGGATGGCACTGGAAATGGCAATGGCAATGGGAATGCCAATGGCAGTGACAATGGGAATGCCAATGGCAGTGACAATGGCAATAGCAATTGAAATGGCAATGGCAGTGACAATGGCAATGGGAATGCCAGTGACAATGGCAATGGCGGTGACAATATCAATGCCAATATCAATGCCAATGCCAATGCCAATGAACTTTGGGACACCAGGGGTGACCCCTCCATGGCTCTGTGATGCCACCCACCCTTTGGGTGCCACCACAGACCACGTGGTGACCTGTGGGAAAATTCTGCTTTTTTTTTTTTTTTTTTGAATATTTCCCAAACCCTTTTCTCGATGTTTAACGGGATTTTCCCATTTCATCCCCGCAGCAGAACTGGAATTTTTTGCAGCTTAGTGAAGTTTACCCCACACAGCATGAAAAGCTTGCAATTTGTAAACATTTGGGATCAAATTTTCCATGCTGTGCATGTGACTCAGCCCTCTCGGTGGTTTTGTAACGATTTCCACATTTCCTGAAATGGGATTACACGGCAGCCTGGCAGATTTGGGATTTTCTCCCTTTAGTGCCTGCCACGGTGGGAACATTAATTCATTTTCACACCACCTTTGCTGCAAAAACCCAAATGGGGAATTGGGGAGAAATGGCCAAAACTGGACAGGAATTTAACTTTGTGCTGCTTTTTTAATGATGTCAAAAATTCCCATTGCCGTTGGAGTGAATGGATTTGTCAGGAAAAAGAAACGCCAAAATGACCAGGACGTCTCCATTTCCCTGGAAAGGCAGAAGAGTCCTGTCCTTGATTCTGGGTTCCTGTTCCTAATCCCAGAGTCCTGTTCTAAATTCTGGGTTCCTGTTCTTAATCCCAGATCCTGTCCATGATTCTGGGTTCCTGTCCCTAATTCCAGAGTCCTGTCCTTAATCCCAGTTCCTGTCCTTGATTTTGGGTTCCTGTCCTTAATTCTGGGTTCCTGTTCCTAATCCCAGAGTCCTGTTCTTAATTCTGGGTTCCTGTCCCTAATCCCAGATCCTGTCCATGATTCTGGGTTCCTGTCCCTAATTCCAGAGTCCTGTCCTTAATCCCAGTTCCTGTCCTTGATTTTGGGTTCCTGTCCTTAATTCTGGGTTCCTGTTCCTAATCCCAGAGTCCTGTTCTTAATTCTGGGTTCCTGTCCCTAATCCCAGATCCTGTCCATGATTCTGGGTTCCTGTCCCTAATTCCAGAGTCCTGTCCTTAATCCCAGTTCCTGTCCTTGATTTTGGGTTCCTGTCCTTAATTCTGGGTTCCTGTTCCTAATCCCAGAGTCCTGTTCTTAATTCTGGGTTCCTGTCCATAATCCCAGATCCTGTTCTTAATTCTGGGCTCCTGTCCATAATCCCAGATCCTGTTCTTAATTCTGGGTTCCTGTTCCTAATCCCAGATCCTGTCCATAATTTCAGATTCCTGTTCTTAATTCTGGGCTCTTGTTCTTAATCCCAGAGTCCCATCCTTAATCCCAGAGTCCTGTCATTGATTTTGGGTTCCTTTTCCTAATCCCAGATCCTGTCCATAATTCTGGGTTTCTGTCCCTAATCCCAGATCCTGTCCTTAATTCCAGGTTCCTCTCCTTAATCCCAGAGTCCTGTCATTGATTTTGGGTTCCTGTCCTTAATTCTGGGTTCCTGTTCCTAATCCCAGATCCTGTCCTTAATCCCAGATCCTGTCCTTAATTCCGGGTTCCTGTTCCTAATCCCAGACTCCTGTCCTTGATTCTGGGCTCCTGTCCTTAATCTCAGACTCCTGCCCTTAATCCCAGGGTTCTGTCCTTGATTCTGGGTTCCTGTCCTTAATTCTGGGTTCCTGTCCCTAATCCCAAACTCCTGTCCATAACTTTGGGCTCCTGTTCTTCATTCTGGGCTCCTGCCCATAAATCCAGACTCCTGTCCCATAATTTTGGGCTCCTGTCCACAATCCCAAACTCCTGCCCAAAACCCCAAACTCCTGCCTATAATTTTGGGATCCTGCCCAATGTCCCAAACTCCTTTCCATGATCCCAAACTCTTACCCATAATTTTGGTCTCCTCTCCAAAATCCCAAATTCCTGCCCATAATTTTGGGATCCTGCCCACAATCCCAAACTCCTGCCCACAATCCCAAACTCCTTTCCATGATCCCAAACTCTGACCCATAATTTTGGGCTCCTGTCCACAACCCCAAACTCCTGTCCACAATCCCAAATTCCTGCCTATAATTTTGGGATCCTGCCCACAATCCCAAACTCCTTTCCATGATCCCAAACTCTTCCCCATAATTTTGGGATCCTGCCCACAATCCCAAACTCTTCCCCATAATTTTGGGATCCTGTCCACAATCCCAAACTCCTGCCTATAATTTTGGGATCCTGCCCACAATCCCAAATTCCTGCCCATAAATTTGGGCTCCTGTCCCTAATTCCAAATTCCTGCCTATAATTTTGGGATCCTGTCCATAATCCCAAACTCCTGCCCACAATCCCAAACTCCTTTCCACGATCCCAAATTCCTGCCCATAATTTTGGGATCCTGTCCATAACCCCAAACTCCTTTCCATGATCCCAAACTCCTGCCCATAATTTTGGGCTCCTGTCCATAATCCCAAATTCCTGCCTATAATTTTGGGATCCTGCCCATAATTTCCACCCTCCAATTCCCACCTCCAGCACAAAAATCCCTTCCAACAGAAAGCCCTTGAAAGCCACGATGAAAAAAAGCAGCACAAAGCAAAACATAAATTAAATTAAGAAATCGGCGGTTTGGGATTTTTCAGGATTGGCACGGCAGCTGGCAAACGGGCACGTGGGAAAATACAGGGAACAAAACGCCCAAAGTGGGAACGAGGGGGGCATTTCCATGGGCACTCACGCTCCGGCGGGCACCAAAAACAAAGGGGTTGTTGTGCTGCTCGTTAAGGGCCCACAAAAGAGGGATTTAATGAAGGAGAATTCACAGGCCGGGCCTGTGGAGTTAAAGGAGGAGGTTGGATAAATAAAATCAACTTTTGGGGGGAGATTGGATGGGGAAATAAAGCTGGGAAAAGAGGAGGGGTTGGCAGCAGAGGCTGGGATGGAAAAATGAGAATTATTGCAAAGGGAAAATGCAGAAATAATTCGAATTTTAGAGGGGAAATTCATGGAATTGAAAGGGAGGAGTTGGGATGGTGGGATGGCAGAATGGGCACAGGGATTGTGCCCAATGGGCACAGGGATTGGCACAGGGATTGTCCCCAATGGGCACAGGGATTGGCACAGGGATTGTCCCCAATGAGGGCACAGGGATTGGCACAGGGATTGTCCCCTGTTGGCACAGGGATTGTCCCCAATGGGCACAGGGATTGGCACAGGGATTGTCCCCAATGGGCACAGGGATTGTCCCAATGGGCACAGGGATTGTCCCCAATGGGCACAGGGATTGTCCCCAGTGGGCACAGGGATTGGCACAAGGATTGTCCCCAGTGGGCACAGGGATTGTCCCCAGTTGGCACAGGGATTGGCACAGGGATTGTCCCCAGTGGGCACAGGGATTGTCCCCAGTTGGCACAGGGATTGTCCCCAATGGGCACAGGGATTGGCACAGGGATTGTCCCCAATGGGCACAGGGATTGTCCCCAGTGAGGGCACAGGGATGGCATCTCTGTGCAGTGGGTCCGGGTTGGCATCGGGGCAGGCACTGGCGGCACCCCCGTGTGTGCCAGCCTGTGCAATGGGCACGATGGGCTGTGGGTACCAAGGTGGGTCTGTGGGTACCAGGGAGGGTTTATAGAATGCCAACCAGCACAGGGATGGCATCTCCATGCAGTGGGTCCAGGCTGGCATTGTTGTGGGCACTGTTGGCACCCCTGTGTGTGCCAGCCTGTGAAATGGGCACGATGGGCTGTGGGTGCCAGGGTGGGTCTGTGGGTACCAGGGTGGGTCTGTGGGTGCCAGGGTGGGTTTATAGGATACAAGGGGATCCATGCCAGGCTGGCATTGTTGTGGGCACTGCTGGCACCCCTTGTGTGCCAGAGCTGGGATGGTCTGTGGGATGCCAGGGTGGGTCTGTGGGTACCAGGGTGGGTTTATATGATACAAGGGGACCCATACCCAGGCTGGCATGGGGGTGGGCACTGCTGGCACCCTGTGTGTGCCAGCCTGTGAAATGGGCACGATGGGCTGTAGGGTACCAGGGTGGGTTTATAGGATGCCAACCAGCACAGGGATGGCATCTCCGTGCAGTGGGTCCAGGCTGGCATCGGGGTGGGCACTGGCGGCACCCCGTGTGTGCCAGCCTGTGCAATGGGCACGATGGGCTGTGGGTGCCAGGGTGGGTCTGTGGGTACCAGGGTGGGTTTATAGGATGCCAGGGTGGGTTTATAGGATCCAGGCTGGCATTGTTGCGGGCACTGGTGGCACCCTGTGTGTGCCAGCCTGTGAAATGGGCACGCTGGGCTGTGGGTACCAGGGTGGGTCTGTGGGTACCAGGGTGGGTTTATATGATACAAGGGGATCCATACCCAGGCTGGCATTGCTGTGGGCACTGCTGGCACCCCCGTGTGTGCCAGCCTGTGCAATGGGCACGATGGGCTGTGGGTGCCAGGGTGGGTTTATAGGATACAAGGGGATCCATACCAGGCTGGCATTGCTGTGGGCACTGCTGACACCCCCGTGTGTGCCAGCCTGTGCAATGGGCACGATGGGCTGTGGGATGCCAGGGTGGGTCTGTGGGTGCCAGGGTGGGTCTGTGGGTACCAGGGTGGGTCTGTGGGTACCAGGGTGGGTTTATAGGATCCATACCCAGGCTGGCACTGCTGTGGGCACTGCTGGCACCCCCGTGTGTGCCAGCCTGTGCAATGGGCACGATGGGCTGTGGGTGCCAGGGTGGGTCTGTGGGTACCAGGGTGGGTTTATAGGATCCAGGCTGGCATGGGGGTGGGCACTGGCACACCGTGTGTGCCAGCCTGTGCAATGGGCACGCGTTGGCATCGGCTGTGCCGCACCTGGGCCCTTCAGCTGTGATTGATCGGCCCGCTCATGTGGAATGGGCCCATCTGCTGCCACCAATTATTTATATCCCATTTTATTCTTTCCTTTTTTTATATTTTCATTTTTTATTTCTGTTTTATTTCAACTGTAATTTTTTAAAAATAAAAAATCCTGTTTTTTAATAAAAAATGAATGAAAAAAATCGGGTTTTTAATGGGAAAAAATCGGGTTTTTAATGGAAAAAATCGGGTTTTTAATGGAAAAAAATCGGGTTTTTAATGGAAAAAAATCGGATTTTTAATGGTATGGGAATGAGAAAAGGAAAGAAAGGGAAGGGGAATAAAAAGGAAGAAAATTGGAATATAAGCATATATGTAAATATGGGTTTTATTTAAATATTAGCATAGATGCAAATAGGGATAGATGGATAAAATATTCAAATATTTTATAATAGGGATAGGTGGATACATGTATAAAATATTCAAATATATGCAAATATACATATATAAAAATAAAAATATAATCATAATAATATATATAATAATATAAAAAATAAATATATAAAATACATATATATAAATATATATAATATTCAAATATAAGCATATATATAAATATATATATATATAAATAAAAATATAATCATAATATACATCTATAAAATCATATAAAAAATAAACATATAAAATACATATATATAAATATATATAATATTCAAATATAAGCATATATGCAAATATACATATATAAAAAATAAAAATATAATTATAATATATATAATCATATAAAATGCAAATATAACCATATATACAAATATATATATAAATAAAAATATAATTATATATATATAATAAAAAATACAAATATAAGCATATATATAAATATGCATATATAAAAAATAAAAATATAATCATTATATATATATATAAAATAATATAAAATACAAATATAACCATATATAAAAATATACAAATATAAAAAATAAAAATATAATCATAATATATATATAATCATATAAAATATAAATATAACCATATATACAAATATATATATATAAAAAATAAAAATATAATCATAATATATATAAATAAAATCATATAAAATTCAAATATAACCATATATACAAATATATGAAATACAAATATAATTGCATAAATAAATATTTATATATTTATACATAAATGCAAAATTCAAATAAAACCATATAAAATCCATATATAATCATATATACAAATATATATATATAAAATACAAATATAACCATAGAAAATGAATTTATAACCTTATAAAATACAAAAAGAACCATATAAAATAAATATAAATACAAATAAAATCATATAAAATACAAATATAACCATATATATAAATATAAATATATGGATATATATAGAAAATACAAATATAAAAATATAAAATACAAATATAACCTTATAAAATACAAATATATCTATATAAAATAAATATATCACCATATAAAATACATAAATAACCCTATAAAATACAAATATAACTGTATAAAATACATATTTAATAATATAAAATTCATATATAACCATAAATAATAATAATAAATACAAATAATTAAATATAAATAATAATAATAGAATAAATACAAATATCACCATATAAAATCAATATATGACCATATAAATTACATATATGGATATATGGATATATATATTAAAAAATGCAAATAAAACCATATAAAATAAATATAAAACCATATAAAATATAAATAAAACCATATAAAATACAAATAAAACCATATAAAATAAATATAAAACCATATAAAATATAAATAAAACCAAATAAAATAAATATATAACAATATAAAGTATATATAGAACCATATAAAATACAAATAAAACCATATAAAATAAATATAAAACCATATAAAATATAAATAAAACCAAATAAAATAAATATATAACAATATAAAGTATATATAGAACCATATAAAATACAAATAAAACCATATAAAATAAATATATAACCATATAAAGTATATATAAAACCATATAAAATACAAATAAAACCATATAAAATAAATATAAAACCATATAAAATTCCTATATAACCATAAATACGAATAAAACCAAATAAAATCAATATAAAACCATATAAAATCCATATTAATCATAGATATAATTATGGATAGATATATAGAAAATACAAATATAAGCAAAAAAAATAGAATTTGAGGCAGAATAATGAGAATAATTTGAATTAAAAATTAACCTGTTGCATATTCATGTAATTCATAAATTCTATGTAAATTTAGAATTTTGTACATTTGAGACTTGAGGGAGAAATTCTATTTAATATAGGATTTAATTATAATTATAAATATATTATAATTAATTATAATTATAAATATAATTATAAAAATTATATATATATAATACATAATTAAATATATTTCTATTTTAATATTTGCAAAAACCAAGCATAAATATTGTAATATATAATGTAAGTATAAATATAAATATAAATGTAAATATAAATATAAATATATAAATATAAATATATAAAATATAAATATAAATGTAAATATGAATATGAATTTAAATATAAATATAAATATAAATATAAATATAAATATAAATATAAATATAAATATAAATATAAATATAAATATAAATATAAATGTAGATATAAATATAAATAGAATATTTTAATACAATTTATAAAATTTATTTTAGTATTTGCAAAAAATCCAAGTAGATTAAATATATAGAATAAATATATTTTTTCTGTATTATATAAATTTATATTCATTTTAATAGTTGTAAATAGCCAAGCATCTATATTTATATTTATATTTATATTTACATTTATATTTATATTTATATTTAATTTATATCTATATTTATATTAATATTGATATTTATAGTTATAGTTATATTATATTTATATTTTATTTATATATTTTATATATATTTATATTTATTTATATATTTATATATTTATATATTTATATATTTATATATTTTTATATATATTTTTATATATATTTATATATTTATATATAAAATATATAAACACCTAATATACACCTTATTGCAAATATAGAAATTAATATGATATAAATGAATAAAATATATAAAAATATATTTATTTATAAACACATAATATACACATTTTAGGCAAATATATAATTTATTATGATATAAAAGTATAAAATATATAAAAATATATTTATTTATAAACACCTAATATACACATTTTATGCAAATATATAAATTAATATTATATAAATGAATAAAATATATAAAAATAAATTTGTTTTTTTGGAAATTTCCAATCGTATAAAATATATAAATTAATATGATATAAATATATAAAAATATATTTATTTTATTTGGAAATTTCCAAACGTATAAAATAGATAAAAATAAATTTATTTATTTGGAAATTTCCAAACTTAAAAAATATATAAAAATATTATGCAAATATCTAATTTATTATGATATAAACGTATAAAATATATAAAAATAAATTAATTTATAAACACCTAATATACACCTTATTGCAAATTAATCTGATATAAATTTATATTAATTTATTGATTAATTTCTATTCATTTATTTCATTTTATTTTTATATAAAATATAAAAAAATATTTATTTATTTGGAAATTTCCAAACGTATAAAATACATAAAAATAAATTTATTTATTTGGAAATTTCCAAACTTAAAAAATATATAAAAATAAATTTATTTATTTGGAAATTTCCAAACTTAAAAAATATATAAAAATATTATGCAAATATCTAATTTATTACGATATAAACGTATAAAATATATAAAAATAAATTGATTTATGAACACCTAATATACACCTTATTGCAAATTAATATGATATAAATTTATATGAATTTATTGATTAATTTCTATTCATTTATTTGATTTTATTTTTTATAAAATCTATAAAAATAAATTGATTCATTTGGAAATTTCCAAACTTAAAAAATACATAAAAATATTATGCAAATATAGAATTTAATATGATATAAATGAATAAAATCTATAAAAATAAATTGATTTATTTGGAAATTTCCAAATGTATAAAATACATAAAATTATATTGATTTATTTGGAAATTTCCAAACTTAAAAAATATATAAAAATATTATGCAAATATAGAATTTAATATGATATAAATAAATAAAATATATAAAAAAATATTTATTTATTTGGAAATTTCCAACCGTATAAAATATATAAAAATAAATTTATTTATGAACACCTAATACACACCTTATTGCAAATTAATATGATATAAATCTATATTAATTTATTTATTAATTTATATTAATTTATATTAATTTATTTGATTTTATTTTTATAAAATCTATAAAAATAAATTGATATATTTGGAATTTTTCCTCACTTTTTGGGACTTTTACAGCAGCGAGGAATTTTCTTGTCCCGGTGCCAATCCTTAATTAAAACCGCTGACATCACGCCGTTAATTAAGCCCGGTGTTAATTAAGCCGCAAAAAAATCCCTAAAAAAAAACACAAAAAAAATTAAAAAATTAACAATAAAAAATTAATATATAAATAAAAAATAATATAAAATTAAAAGTTTTTAGGGGGAATAAATTGAATTTTTTGGGTTTTATTTATTTATTTTTAATTATTTTTTTTGCCTGCTAATTAATGCACGACAGCTGCATTCATCATCATAAAATGTAATAATTAATGACATGGTAACAAAGCGCCGTATGCAAATGAGGGCTCATTAGCATGCGCAGCTTTCGCTGACGAGGTTGTAATTAATGGGGATTGATGGCGGGGAATGGGGATGGTGCCAAAAAGGGAAAATAAAATAAAAATAAAATAAAATAAAATAAAATTAAAATTAAAAGGGGATCGGGCAGATGTGGAAAGAGGGGGAGAGGGGGTGAACTCGTTGTGGGGGAAATTGGGAATAAATTGGAAAAATTCCCTAAAAAATCCCCCAAAAAATCCCCAAAAAATCCCATAAAAATACCAAAAAAATCCTAAAAAAATCCCAAAAAAATCCCCCAGAAATCCCCAAATAATCCCTAAAAAATCCCATAAAAATACCCAAAAAATCCTCCAAAAATGTCAGAAAAATTCCCAAAAATCCCCCAAAAAATCCCATAAAAATAACCCCAAAAATGCCAAAAAAATCCCGAAAAAAATACCAAAAAAATCCCCCAAAAATCCCAAAAAAAGTCATTAAAAATCCCCAAAAAGTCCCTAAAAAATCTCCAAAAAAGTCCCTTAAAAATCCCTAAAAAGTCCCTAAAAAATCCCCCTAAAATCCCCAAAAATATCCCCAAATTTTCCCCCAAATTCCTAAAAAATCCTTAAAAAATCTCCCAAAAATTCCCAAATAAATCCCAAAAAATAACCCCAAAAGATCCCTAAAAAATCCCCAAAAAAATCCCCAAAAATCCCCCAAAATTTCCAAAAAAATCCCGTTAAAAATCCTAAAAAAATCTCCCAAAAATCCCAAAAAATCCCCAAAAAATCCCAAAAAATCCCAAAAAAATCCCTTAAAAATTCCCCAAAAATCCCCAAAAAAATCCCAAAAAATCCCAAAAAATCCCCTCAAAAATCCCTAAAAAATTCCCAAAAAATCCCATAAAAATCCCCAAAAATAATCCCCAATAATCAATAACCAATAATCAATAATATTTAGGAATTCCCAAGGCAAACATCAATAATCAAATAATCAAATAATCAAATATTCAATATTCAAAAATCAATATTCAATAATCAATATTATAGTTAGGAATTACTGGGGTAAACAACAATAATCAATAATCAATAACCAATAATCAATAATCAATAATTAATTATATTTAGAAATTCCACAGCTAAACATTGGAATATTAGAAACAGAATAAAATCATCAATAACCAATAATTAATAATCAATAATGAATAGTGGGAACAGAATAATGGAATCAATAACCAATAATTAATAATCAGTAATTAATAATGGGAGCAGAATAAAATCATCAATACTCAATAATTAATAATGGGAACAGAATAAAATCATTAATAACCAATAATTAATAATCAATAATTAATAGTGTTCAGGAATTCCAGAGGTGAACACTGGGAATGAAATCAATAATCAATAAATAATAAATAAGAATAATTAATTAATAATATTTGGGAATTTTGCAGGTCAACATTGGGAATTTGGGGAATAGAATAAAATAATCAATAATTAATAATCGGTAATTAATAGGTAATAAGCAATAATATTTTGGGAGTGCGGAATTTAACATTGGGAATTTAAATAGAATAAAATAATTAATAATTAATAATTAATAATTAATTAATAATCGATAATATTTGGGAATTGCAGAGATTAACATTGGGAATTTGGGGAATAGAATAAAATAATAATTATAAATAAATAATTATTAATTAATAATGAATAATTAAATTTAGATAAAAAATCAATAAGAAATGAGTAATTAATAAATAATAATCAAGAATTAATAATCAATAATATTTGGGAATTGCAGAGATTAATTGGGGAAAAGGATAAAATAATAATAAATAATAAATAATTAATAATAAATAATTAATAATAAATAGTTAATAATAGATAACAAATAAAAAGAAGTAATTAATAAACAATCAATAATCAATAATAAAAATTAATACTAACTAATCAATAATACATAACACATAATAAATAATAAATATAATACATAAATAAATAATAAATATAATAAATATTAAATAATAAAAATAATAGATAAATAAATAATAAATAAATAAAAATTTGATCCAGCTATTAATAATCGATAATTGATAATGAATAATCGATAATTAATTATTATTAGGAATTTCACTATATTTAATTATTACAAATATAAGTAATAAGTAATAAATAACTAAATTAAAATAATAAATAATAAATAATAAATAATAAATAATAAGTAAAATAAGATAATAAATAATAAATAATTAATAGGAATTTGAATCTATTTAATTATTACAAATATAAATAATAAATAATAAATAAAATAATAAATAATAAATAATAAATAATAAATAATAAATAAAATAAAATAAATAATAAATAAAAATAATAAAATTTAAAATAATGATAAATAATGCTAAGTAATAAATAATGATAAATAATAAATGATAAATAATAATTAAATACAAGTAATAAATAAAATAATAGATGTAATTATAAATAACTATAACCAATTAATTAATTAATAATAATAAAAATAGATTATAAATATATTGTATAAAATCAATATAAATAATAATAAATACAAATATTAAATACAGATTAATTAATTCATAGAAATGAGAAATTAATTGATGGCAATAAATAAAATTAATAACTATTAATGAGCCTGAATATCAATAATAAATAAAATAAATAAAATAAATAATAATATATAATAATAAATAATAATAAATATTATTAGATAATATTCATTTTTTAAAAATAATAAATAATAATAAAAAGAATAAAATAATAAATGAATAATAAGTATAGAAATATAAATAATAGAAGGTAAATAATACGGAATTAAAAAATAAAATTAGAATTAATAATTGGGTATAGAAATAAAATTAAAAATCCCCAAAAATTCTAAAAAAATCCCAAAAACTTCCCAAAAAAATTTCCTAAAAATTTCCTAAAAATTCCCAAAAAATTCCCAAAAAATCCCGAAAAATTAAAATATTTTTTTTTAAAAAAATCCCAAAAAATTCCCCAAAAAATCACAGAAAATTTCCCAAAAAATCCCAAAAAATTTCCCAAAAAATCCCAATAAAATTCCTAAAAATTCCCTAAAAAATTCCCAAAAAATCCCCAAAAAATTCCCAAAAAATCCCCAAAAAATCCCAAAAACTTTCCTAAAAATTAAAAAAAAATTTCGCAAAAAATTCCAATTTTTTTCCATTTTGATCCCAATTTCTTTTTTCCACCTTTGAATTTTTAATTGGCAAAAATCCGGGAAAAATCGGAATTTTTAAAAATTTTATTGATTTATTTATTAATTATTGATTCCCAATTAAAAATCTCCTTTATTCCAAATTATTTCCGATTCATTAATTGGGATTATTTCCATGTATTAATTTGGATTATTTCCATTAATTAATTAGATTATTTCCATTTATTAATTGGGGTTATTTCTATTTATTAATGGAATTATTTCCCATTTATTAATTGGGATTATTTCCATTTATTAATTGATATTTTTCCATTTATTACTTGGAATTATTTCCATGTATTAATTGGGATTTTTTCCATTTATTAATTGGGATTATTTCCATTAATTAGTTGGGATTATTTCCATTTATTAATTGCACTGATTTCCATTTATTAATTGATATTTCTCCCATTTATTAATTGGAATTATTTCCATTAATTAATTGCGATTATTTCCACTAATTAATTGGAATTATTTCCATTTATTAATTGGAATTTTTCCCATTTATTAATTGTGATTATTTCCATTTATTAGTGGGATTATTCCCATTTATTAATAGCATTATTTCTATTTATAAATGGAATTATTTTCATTTATTAATTGGGATTATTTCCATTTATTAATTGAGATTATTTCCATTTATTAATTACAATGATTTCCATTTATTAATTGATATTTCTTCCATTAATTAATTGAGATTTTTTCCATTAATTAATTGGCATTATTTCTATTTATTAATTGATATTTTTCCATTTATTAATTGGAATTATTTCCATTTATTAATCGGAATTATTTCCATTAATTAATTGAGATTATTTCCATTAATTAATTGGAATTATTTCCATTTATTAAATGTGAATTTTTCCATTTATTAATTAATATTTGTCCCATTTATTAATTGGGATTATTTCCATTTATTAATTTGGATTATTCCATTTATTAATTGAGATTATTTCCATTCATTAATTGGGATTTTTTTCCATTTACTAATTGGGGTTATTTCCATTTATTAATGGGATTATTTCCATTTATTAATTGCAATTATTTCCATTTATTAATTGATATTTCTTCCATTTATTAATTGGGATTATTTCCATTAATTAATTGAGATTTTTTTCCATTTATTAATTTGCATTATTTCCATTGATTAATGGGATTATTTCCATTTATTATTTGGGATTATTTCAATTTATTAATTGGTATTTTTTCCATTTATTATTCGGGATTATTTCCACTTATTAATTGATATTTCTCCCATTTATTAATTGGGATTATTTCCAATTATTATTTGCATTATTTCTATTTAGTAATTGGAATTTTTTCCATTTATTAATTGAGATTATTTCCATTTATTAATCGGAATTATTTCCATTAATTAATCGGAATTATTTCCATGTATTAACTGGTATTTTTTCCATTAATTAATTGGGATTATTTCCATTTATTAATCGGAATTATTTCCATGGATTAATTGGGATTATTTCCATTTATTAATCGGAATTATTTCCATTTATTAATTGCGATTATTTCCATTTATTAATTTGCATTATTTCCATTTATTAATTAGGATTATTTCCATTTATTAATTGGAATTATTTCCATTTATTAATTTGGATGATTTTTATTTATTAATTGAGATTTTTCCATTTATTAATTGGAATTTTTCCCATTTATTAATTGAGACTATTTCTATTTATTAATTGGAATTATTTCCATTTATTAATTGGGATTATTTCTATTTATTAATTGGGATTATTTCCATTAATTAATTGGAATTATTTCCATTTATTAATGGGATTATTTCCATTTATTAATTGGAATTTTTTCCATTTATTAATTGAGATTATTTCCATTTATTAATCGGAATTATTTCCATTAATTAATCGGAATTATTTCCATTAATTAATTGGAATTCTTTCCATTGATTAATTGGTATTTTTCCCATTAATTAATTCTATTATTAATTAGGATTATTCTCATTTATTATGCCATTATTTCTATTTATAAATGAAATTATTTCCATTGATTAACTGGGATTATTTCAATAATTAATTGGGATTATTTCCATTGATAAATTGGAATTATTTCCATTTATTCCTGGGATAATTTCCATGGATTACCGGGTTAATTAGCGTTAATTAATGTGCTAATTATTCGATTATTAATTAGGATTATCCTCATTTATTCTGCCATTATTTCTATTTATAAATGAAATTATTTCCCTTTATTAACTGGGATTATTTCCATTTATTCCTGGGATTATTTCCATGGATTACCGGGTTAATTAGCGTTAATTAATGTGCTAATTATTAGATTATTAATTATTTATTATGGCATTATTTCTATTTATAAATGAAATTATTTCCCTTTATTAACTGGGATTATTTCCATGTATTCCTGGGATGATTTCCATGAATTACCGGGTTAATTAGGGTTAATTAATTGGTTAATTAGCGTTAATTAATTGGGTTTCTCATTACAGGTAAGGGCGAGCGCGGCTCCTTCTCCTCCTCCTATGGCCGGGACTCCACCGTGCACGGCTGCCACCAGGTGGGAAAATTCCCTAAAAATCAAAATATTCCCAAAAAATCCCATTAAAAATCCCAAAAAATATCCCAAAAAATCCCGAAAATATTCCTAAAATATTCCTAAAAATATTCCCAAAAAATCCCGAAAATATTCCCAAAAGATTCCTAAAATAATCCTAAAAATATCCCGAAAATATTCCTAAAAATATTCCAAAAATATTCCCAAAAAATCCCAAAAAATTTCCAAAATATTCCCAAAAATCTCCCAAAATATTCCTAAAATATTCCGAAAATATTCCTAAAATATCCCAAAAATATTCCCAAAATATTCCTAAAATATTCCCAAAAATATTCCCAAAAATATTCCCAAAATATCCCAAAAATATTACCAAAATATTTCCAATAAAAATCCCCAAAAAATCCCAAAAATATCCCAAAAAATCCCTAAAAATTCGCAAAAAGATTCCCAAAAAAATTCCCAAAAAATCCCCAAAAAATTCCCAAAAAATCCCCAAAAATATCCCAAAAAAATTCCTAAAAAATTCCCAAAATATTCCCCAAAAATATCCCAAAAATATTCCAAAAATATTCCTAAAATATTCCCAAAAACATTCCCAAAATATTCCTAAAAATATTCCTAAAATATTCACAAAATATCCCAAAAATATCCCAAAAATATCCCAAAAATATTCCCAAAAAATCCCGAAAATCCCTAAAAATTTGCAAAAAAATCCCCCAAAAATTCCTAAAATATCCCAAAAATATTCCTAAAAATATTCCGAAAATATTCCTAAAAATATTCCCAAAAATATCGCAAAAATATTCTCAAAAAAATTCCGAAAATATTCACAAAAATCCCAAAAATATTCCCAAAATATTCCCAAAAATATTCACAAAATATTCCAAAAATATTCCAAAAATATTCCCCCAAAAATATTCCCAAAAAATCCCAAAAATATTCCTAAAAATATTCCTAAAAAAATCCCAAAAAAATCCCCAAAATAATCCGAAAATATTCCTAAAATATTCCTAAAAATATTCCTAAAATATTCCGAAAATATTCACAAAAATATCCCAAAATATTCCCAAAAAATTCCTAAAAATATCCCCCCAAAATATTCCCAAAAATATCCCGAAAATATTCCTAAAAATATTCACAAAATAATCCCAAAAAAATCCCCAAAATATCCCAAAAAATTCCAAAAATATTTCTAAAAATATTCCTAAAATATTCCCAAAAATAGCCCAAAAAATCCCCCAAAAATTCGGAAAATATTCCCAAAAAATTCCTAAAAATATTCCTAAAATATCCCCAAAAAATCCCTAAAAAATTCCTAAAAATATTCACAAAAATATTCCTAAAAATATTCCTAAAATATCCAAAAAAATTCCCCAAATATTCCCAAAAAATCCCCCAAAAATTCCTAAAATATCCCCAAAAAAATTACCAAAAAATTACCAAAAATATCCCGAAAATATCCCCAAAATATTCCTAAAAATATTCCTAAAATATTCCAAGAATATTCCCAAAATATTCCTAAAATATTCACAAAAATATCCCCAAAAAATCCCCAAAATATCCCAAAAAATTACGGAAATATTTCTAAAAATATCCCAAAATATTTCCAAAATATTCACAAAAATATGCCAAAAATATCCCAAAAATATCCCAAAATATTCCCAAAATATTCCCCAAAAAATTCCGAAAATATTCCTTAAAATATCCCAAAAATATTCTCAAAAATATTCCAAAAATATTCCCAAAAAATCCCAAAAAATCCCTAAAAATTCGCAAAAAAATCCCCCAAAAATTCCTAAAATATCCCGAAAATATTCCTAAAAATATCCCGAAAATATCCTGAAAATATTCCAAAAATATTCCCAAAAATATCCCCAAAAAATTCCCAAAAAAATCCCAAAAATCCCCCCAAAGTATACAAAAAATATTCCTAAAATATCCCAAAAAATCCCAAAAAATCCCGAAAATATTCCTAAAATAATCCCAAAAATATTCCCAAAAAATCCCGAAAATATTCCTAAAATATTTCCAAAAAAATTCCCAAAAAAATCCGCAAAAATATCCCAAAAATATCCCAAAAAATCCCGAAATACCCCGAAAATATTCCAAAAGTATTCCAAAAATATTCCTAAAAATATTCCCCAAAATATTCCTAAAATATTCCAAAATATTCCTAAAAATATCCCAAAAAAATTCCGAAAAAAATCCCCAAAAAATTCCCAAAAAATTCCCCAAAAAATTCTCAAAAAATTCCCAAAATATTCCCAAAAAATCCCAAAAATTTTCATAAAAATATTCCTAAAAATATCCCAAAAATATTCCCAAAATATTCCTAAAAATATTCCTAAAATATTCCAAAATATTCCCAAAAATATATTCAAAAATATTCCGAAAATATTCCCAAAATATTCCCTAAAATATCCCAAAAATATTCCAAAAATATTCCTAAAATATTCCCAAAATTATTCCCAAAAATATTCCTAAAAATATTCCGAAAATATTCCGAAAATATCCCCAAAATATTCCTAAAAATATTCCCAAAATATTCCCAAAATATTCCAAAAAATATCCCAAAAATATTCCTAAAATATTCCTAAAAATATTCCTAAAATATTCTCCAAATATTCATAAAAATTTCCCAAAAATATTCCCAAAAATATTCCCAAAAAAATCCCCAAAAAAATCCGAAAAAAATCCCCCAAAAAATCCCAAAAATCTCCCAAAATATTCCCAAAAATATCCTAAAATATTCCTAAAATATCCCAAAAATATTCCCAAAATATCCCAAAATATTCCTAAAATATCCCAAAAAATATTCCAAAATATTCACAAAAAATTCCCAAAATATGCCCAAAAATTCTCCAAAAAAATCCCATAAAAATCCCCCAAAAAATCCCAAAAAAATTCCCCAAAAATTACCAAAAAAATCCCAAAAATATTCCCAAAAATATCCCAAAAAAATCCCCCAAAAATTCGGAAAATATTCCTAAAAATATTCCTAAAAAAATCCCAAAAAAATCCCCAAAAATCCTCCAAAAAATCCCTAAAAATTCCTCAAAAATTCCCTAAAAATTCCCCAAAATATACGAAAAAATATTCCCAAAAAATTCCAAAAATATTCCCAAAAATATCCCCAAAATATTCCTAAAAATATTCCCAAAAAAATCCCAAAATATCACAAAAATATTCCCAAAAATATCCCAAAAATATTCCCAAAAATATCCTAAAATAGCCCAAAAATATTGCCAAAAAATCCCGAAAATATTCCTAAAAATATTCCTAAAATATCCCAAAAATATTCCTAAAAAACTCCCAAAAAATATCCCAAATATCCCAAAAAATTCCCAAAAAATTCCAAAAAAAATCCCAAAAATATCCCAAAATATTCCCAAAATATTTCCAAAAATATTCCAAAACTATCCCCAAGAAATCCTAAAAAATTCCCAAAAAATCCCATAAAAATTCCGAAAAAATTCCTAAAAAATCCCCAAAAATATCCCTAAAAAATCCGCAAAAAATCCCAAAAAATCCGCAAAAAAATCCCCCAAAAATCCCCTAAAAATTCTCCAAAAAAATCCTCAAAAATTCCCCAAAAAAATCCCAAAGATTTGGGATTTTGGCATTTGGAATTTTGGGATTTTTTGGGGGAGTTTTTGGGGATTTTTTGAGCATTTTTGAGGATTTTTTGGGAATTTTTGAGGATTTTTAGGGGAATTTTTATGGGATTTATTTGGGATTTTTTTGGGATTTTTTGGGATTTTTTTGGGGATTTTTGGGGAATTATTTAGGATTTTTTGGGACTTTTTTCAGAATTTTTTAGGTTTTTTTGGGATTTTTAGGAGAATTTTTAGGATTTTTTTTAGGATTTTTTTTTAATTTTTTGGGATTTTTCGGGGATTTTTGGAGATTTTTTGGGATTTTTTTGAGGATATTTATGGGATTTTTTGGGGATTTTTTAGGGTTTTTTTGGGGATATTTTTGAGATTTTTTTTGGGATTTTTTTTAGGATTTTTTAGGATTTTTTTGGGATTTTTTTAGGATTTTTTTTGGGATAATTTTGGGATTTTTCCCTCACTCCCTCCCAGCACCCAACGGGTTAACCCCCGCCCTAATTACCATATTCAACAGCTCATTTGCATACGTGCTCATTTGCATACGTGCTCATTTGCATACCGACCAACGCCCTGATGAGAATTCCAATGAAGGCCAAAAAAATTCAGCCTAAATTTGGGATTTTTGGGGTTTTTGGGGTTTTTTGGGGGTTTTTTTGGGTTTTTTTGGGTTTTTTGGGATTTTGGGGGTTTTGGGATTTTTTGAGATTTTTTGGGGATTTTTGGGGATTTTTTTGAGAGTTTTTAGGGAATTTTTTAGGGATTTTTTTGAGATTTTTGGGGGATTTTTGGGATTTTTTTAGGGATTTTTGGGAATTTTTGGGGGGATTTTTTGGGAATTTTTTGGGATATTTCTGGGATTTTTGGGCGATTTTTTTGAGATTTTTGGGGAATTTTTTAGGGATTTTTTGGTAATTTTTTGGTGATTTTTATGGGAATTTTTTGGGATTTTTTTGGGATTTTTTGTGGATTTTTTGGGAAATTTTTAGAGAATTTTTGGGAGGATTCTGGGGGGATTTTTTGTGATTTTTGGGGAATTTTTTGGGATTTTTGGGGGGATTTTTATGGGATTGTTTTGGGAATTTTTGGGAGAATTTTTGAGATTTTTTGTGGAATTTTTTTGGGATTTTTGGGGGGTATTTTTGGGGAATTTTTTTTTTTATATTTCTGGGATTTTTAGGGAATTTTTTGGGAATTTCGGGGGGATTTTTTGTGGAATATTTTGGGTATTTTTTGGGAATATTTTTGGAAATTTTTTTGGTATTTTTGGGAATATTTTTGGGGGATTTTTTTGGGGGGATTTTTGGGGGAATTTTTGGGATTTTTTGTGGAATTTTTTTTGTATTTTTGGGAATATTTTTGGGGGGATTTTTTGGGAATATTTTCGGGAATTTTGGGGGGATTTCTTGCGGAATTTTTTGGGAATTTTGGGGGGATTTTTTGGGAATATTTTTGGGAATTTTTAGGAATTTTTTGGTATTTTTGGGAATATTTTTGGGGGGATATCTTGGGGATTTTTTTTGGGAATTTTGGGAGGATTTTTTGTGAATTTTTTTATATTTTTGGGAATATTTTTGGTATTTTCGGGGGATTTTAATGGGAATTTTTTTGTATTTTTGGGAATATTTTTGGGAATTTTTTTTTAATTTTTTGGGGGATTTTTTGGGAATTTCGGGAGAATTTTTAGGGATTTTTTGGGGATTTTTTTGTGAATTTTTTTGGTATTTTTGGGAATATTTTGGGGGATATTTTTGGTATTTTTGGGAATATTTTTGGTATTTTTGGGGGTATTTTTGGGGGATTTTTTGTGGAATTTTTTGGTATTTTTGGGAATATTTTTGGGGGGATTTTTGGGGGAATTTTTTTGGGATTTTTGGGAATTTTGGGGGGATTTTTGGGAATATTTTTGGGAATATTTTTAGGAATTTTGGGGGATTTTTTAGGGATTTTTTGGGAATATTTTTGGGAATTTCGGGGAATTTTTGGGAATATTTTTGGGAACTTTAGGGGGATTTTGGGAATATTTTTAGGATTTTTTTGGGTATTTTTGGGAAATTTTTTGGTATTTTTGGGAATATTTTTGGGGACTTTGGGGAGATTTATAGGAATATTTTTGGGAATTTTGGGGATTTTTAGGAATTTTTGAGGAATTTTTTTGGGATTTTTTGTGAAATTTTTTGGTTATTTTTGGGAATATTTTTGGGAATTTTTTGGTATTTTTGGAATATTTTTGGGAATTTTTTTTTTAATTTTTGGGGGATTTTTGGGGATATTTTTTGGTATTTTTGGGGGAATTTTTTGGTATTTTTGGGGGATTTTTTAGGGATTTTTTGGAATATTTGTGGTATTTTTGGGGGGATTTTTTGGGGATTTTTTGGGGGGATTTTTTTGGTATTTTTGGGGATTTTTTTGGGATTTTTTGTGAAATTTTTGGTATTTTTGGGAATATTTTTGGATTGTTTTTTGTTATTTTGGGAATATTTTTGGGATTTTGGGGGAATTTTTAGGAATATTTTGGGTATTTTTGGATATTTTTGGGAATTTTGTGGGTATTTTTGGGATATTTTTGGTATTTTTGGGGGGATTTTGGGGAATTTTTTGGGAATATTTTTGAAATTTTTGGAATATTTTTGGAATTTTTTTGGGGATATTTTTGGAATATTTTTGGGAATTTTTAAAAATTTTTTGCGGTGTTTTTTTGGGATATTTTTTTGTATTTTTGGGAATATTTTTGGGATTTTTTTTAAATTTTTTGGGGTTTTTTGGGAATTTTTTGGATTTTTGGAAGATTTTTTAGGGATTTTTTGGGAATTTTTAGGGGATTTTAATGGGAATTTTTTTGTATTTTTGAGAATATTTTTTGGGAATATTTTTGGGTAATTTTTGCAATATTTTGGTATTTTTTGGGTGATTTTGGGGGAATTTTTTGGGTATTTTGTGGAATATTTTGGTATTTTTGGGGGGATTTTTTGGGAATATTTGTGGGGATTTTGGGGGGATTTTTTAGGGATTTTTTTGGGAATTTTTTGTGGAATTTTTGGGTATTTTGGGAGATTTTTTAGGGATTTTTTGGGGATATTTTTGGTATTTTGGGGTGATTTTTTAGGGATTTTTTGGGAATTTTAGGGGATTTTAATGGGAATTTTTTTGTATTTTTGGGAATATTTTGGTAATATTTTTGGGTATTTTTGGGAATATTTTTAGGGATTTGTTTTGGGGATTTTTTGGTGGAATTTTTTTGGTATTTTTAGGAATTTTTTTGGGAATATTTTTGTGAATTTTGGGGATTTTTTAGATTTTTTTGGGGAATTTGGGGGGAATTTTTAGGAATTTTGTAGGGTATTTTTTGGGGATTTTTTTTATTTTTTGGGGATAATTTTTGTGAATTTTTTTGGGTATTTTTGGAATATTTTGGTATTTTCGGGGGGATTTTTGGGGGATTTTTGTGGATTTTTGGGGGATTTTTAGGAATTTTTTTTTGATTTTTTGGATATTTTTGGGTATTTTTGGGAATATTTTTGGGATATTTTTGGGGATATTTTGGGGGATTTTTGGGAATTATTTTTGTGAATGTTTTTTATATTTTTGGGAATATTTTTGAATTTTTGGGGGGATTTTTTAGGGATTTTTTGGGATTTTTTTGGGAATTTTTTGGGAATTTTTTGGTATTTTTGTGGGGGATTTTTGGGAATATTTTTAATTTTTTGGGAATATTTTTGTGAATTTTTTTTTAATTTTTGGGGATTTTTTGGGAATATTTTTGGGAACATTTATGGCATTATTCTCTCTCTCTGTCCTCCAGCAGAGCCTCCTGGGGCGAGCTGGATTTGGCCACGCCCAGCGCTTCTCTCCCCCAGCAAACCGGAGCTCATTTCTATTTTATATTGATTTTTGTGGAATTTTTTGGGTATTTTTGGGGAAATTTTCGGTAATTTTTGGGGGAATTTTTTGGTATTTTTGGGGGAATTTTTAGGAGTTTTTTTGGGGATTTTTTGTGGAATTTTTTGGGTATTTTTGGGAAACTAATTTTGGCAATTTTTTAAAAATTTTTTGGGGATTTTTTGGGGATATTTTTTGGTATTTTGGGGGGGATTTTCTGGATTTTTAGGGGATTTTTTTGGGGATTTTTTTTGTATTTTGGGATATTTTTGGGAATTTTGGGGGAATTTTTAGGATTTTTTTGGGGATTTTTTGTGGAATTTTTTGGGATTTTTTGGGAATATTTTTGGGAATTTTTTGGGCTATATTTTTGGGAATACTTTTGTATTTTTGGGGATATTTTTTGGGAATATTTTGTGAATAATTTTGGTATTTTTGGGATATTTTTGTGAATTTTTTTTTTAATTTTTTGGGAATTTTTTGGTATTTTTCGGGGGATTTTTTGGGGAATTTTTTGGGAATATTTTGGTATTTTTGGGGGATTTTAATGGGAATTTTTTTGTATTTTTGGGAACATTTTTGGCATTATTCTCTGTATTTCTCTCCCAGCAGAGCTCCTGGGGGCGGAGCTGGATTTGGCCACGCCCAGCGCTCTCTCCCCCAGCAAACCCGGAGCTCATTTCTATTTTATATTGATTTTTGTGGATTTTTGGGTATTTTTGTGGAATTTTTTGGTATTTTTGGGGGGGATTTTTTAGGGATTTTTTGGTATTTTTGGGGGGATTTTTTAGGGATTTTTTGGGGAATTTTTGGGAATATTTTGGTATTTTTGGGGGGATTTTTTAGGGATTTTTTGGGAATTTTTAGGGGGATTTTAGGAATATTTTTGGTATTTTTAGGGAGATTTTTTAGGAATTTTGGGGGGAATTTTTGGGGATATTTTTGGGGATATTTTTGGAATTTTGGGAGATTTTTGGGAATATTTTTGTGAATTTTGGGGGGATTTTTTGTGGAATTTTTTGGGTTATTTTGGGAATATTTTTGGGGACTTTGGGGAGATTTTTGGGGTATATTTTTGGAATATTTTTGGGAATATTTTTGGGAATTTTGGGGGATTTTTTTGGATTTTTTGGGAATTTCGGGAGGTTTTTTTTGGGATTTTTTTGGGAATTTTTAGGGGATTTTAATGGGAATTTTTTTATATTTTTGACAATATTTTTGGGAATATTTTTGGTATTTTCGGGGGATTTTTGGGGATTTTTGGGGATTTTTGGAATATTTTTGGTATTTTTGGGGGATTTTAATGGAATTTTTTTGTATTTTGGGAATATTTTTGGCATTATTTTCTCCATCTCTCTCCCCAGCAGAGCCTCCTGGGGGCGGAGCTGGATTTGGCCACGCCCAGCGCTCTCTCCCCCAGCAAACCCGGAGCTCATTTCTATTTTATATTGATTTTTGTGGAATTTTTTGGGTATTTTTGGGGGAATTTTTTGGTATTTTTGGGGGATTTTTTAGGGATTTTTGGGGGAATTTTTTGGGAATATTTTTGGTATTTTTGGGGATTTTTTTGGGATTTTTTAGGGATTTTTTGGGGAATTTTTTGGGAATATTTTTGGTATTTTTGGGGGGATTTTGGGGGGATTTTTTTGGGAATATTTTTGGTATTTTTGGGGATTTTTTGTGAATTTTTTGGTATTTTTGGGAATATTTTTGGGAATTTTTTTTTTAATTTTTTGGGGATATTTTTTGGAACTTTGGGGAGATTTTGGGGGGATTTTTTTTAGGAATATTTTGGGGATTTTTTGTGGAATATTTTTGGGAATTTTTGGGGGATTTTTAGGATTTTTTTTGGGATTTTTTGTGGAATTTTTTTGGTATTTTTGGGAATATTTTTGGGTATTTTTGGGAATATTTGGGGGGGATTTTTTGTGGAATTTTTTTGGTATTTTTGGAGGGAATTTTGAAGGATTTTTTGGGAATTTTGGGGGGAATTTTGGGAATATTTTTGGGAATTTTTGGGGGATTTTTTTGGAATTTTTTAAATTTTTTGGGAATATTTTTGGGAACTTTGGGAATATTTTTGGTATTTTCGGGGGGATTTTTGGGGATTTTTTGGGGATTTTTTGGAATATTTTTGGGAATTTTTTGGGTATTTTTGGGGATATTTTTGTGAATTTTTTTGGGTATTTTTGGGAATATTTTTGTGAATTTTTTTTAATTTTTTGGGCGATTTTTTGGGATTTTTTGGGAATATTTTTGGGATTTTTGGGCCTATTTTTGGCATTATTCTCTGTATCTCTCTCCCAGCAGAGCCTCCTGGGGGCGGAGCTGGATTTGGCCACGCCCAGCGCTCTCTCCCCCAGCAAACCCGGAGCTCATTTCTATTTTATCTTGATTTTTGTGGAATTTTTTGGTATTTTTGGGATATTTTTTGGTATTTTTGGGGGGATTTTAGGATTTTTGGGGGAATTTTTTGGGAATATTTTTGGGATTTTTGGGGGGGATTTTTTAGGGATTTTTTGGGGAATTTTTTGGGGGAATTTTTAGGATTTTTTTTGTATTTTTGTGGATTTTTTTGGGTATTTTTGGGAATATTTTTGGGGGGATTTTTGGGGGATTTTTTGTGGATTTTTGGGGAATTTTTAGGAATTTTTTTTGGATTTTTTGGAATATTTTTGGGTATTTTTGGGAATATTTTTGGTATTTTTGGGAATATTTTTGTGTATTTTTTTTTAATTTTTTGGGGATATTTTTGATATTTTTGTGGGGATTTTTGGGAATATTTTGGAATATTTTTGGCATTATTTTCTCTCTCTGTCCCAGCAGAGCCTGCTGGGGGCGGAGCTGGATTTGGCCACGCCCAGCGCTCTCTCCCCCAGCAAACCCGGAGCTCATTTCTATCAGTACGGGGGCAGCGGGCGCCGGAGAGCCCTGCACGGATCCTCTGTGGGTGAGTCACCCCAAAATATCCTGAAAATAGCCCTAAAATAGCCCTAAAATAGCCCTAAATATCCCATAAAAATTCCATAAAAATTCCACAAAAATTGCCCGAAAAAATCCCAAAAAATCTCCAAAAAATCCCATAAAAATTCCATTTAAAAATCCCATAGAAATCCCAAAAAAATCCCATAAAAATCCCATAAAAATCCAAAAAAATCCCATAAAAATCGCCCTAAAATATCCCGAAAATATCCCTAAATATCCCAAAAATATCCTGAAAATATCGCTAAAAATCTCCCAAAAATCCCATAAAAATTCCACAAAAATATCCCCAAAATTCCATTAAAAATCCATAAAAATTCACAAAAAAAAATCCCCCAAAAATCCCCCAAAACTCCCATGAAAATCCCACAAAAAATCCCTAAAAATTCCCCAAAAAAATTCCAAAAGAAATCCCCCAAAAATCCCCCAAAAAATCCCCCAAAAATCCTCAAAAAATCCCTAAAAATATCCTCAAAAAAATCCCTAAAAAATCCCCTAAAATATCCCGAAAATATCCTTAAAAATCTCCCAAAAATCCCCCCTGAAATCCCTAAAAAATCTCCAAAAAATCCCATAAAAATCCCCCCAAAAATCCCTAAAAAATCCTCAAAAATATCCCTAAAATATCCCTAAAAATCCCATTTAAAATCCCATAGAAATCCCAAAGAGCCCTGCACAGATCCTCTGTGGGTGAGTGATCCCAAAATATCCTAAATATCACCTAAAATATCAATAAAATATCCCCTAAAAATCTCCAAAAAATTCCACAAAAATTGCCTGAAAAAATCCCAAAAAATCTCCAAAAAATCCCATTAAAATCGCCCTAAAATATCCTCAAAAAATCCCTAAAATATCCCTAAAAATTCCACAAAAATATCCCCAAAAAATCCATAAAAATCCCCCAAAAATCCCTAAAAAATCCCCTAAAATATCCCGAAAATATCCCGAAAAATTCCACAAAAATTCCACAAAAATATCCCCAAAAAATCCCCAAAAAATCTCCAAAAAATCCCATAAAAATCCCCCCAAAAATCCCTAAAATATCCCTAAAATATCCTAAAAATCTCCAAAAAATCCCATAAAAATTCCCCAAAAGAATCCCGAAAAAATCCCCAAAAAAATCCCCAAATAATCCCGCAAAAATGCCGCAAAAATCCCCCTAAAAATCCCCAAAATATCCCTAAACGTATCCCAAAAATTCCCCAAAAATTACCAAAAAATCCCCCAAAAATCACCTAAAATATCCTCAAAAAATCCCTAAAAATATCCCCAAAAAATCCCATAAAAATCCCCCAAAAATCCCCTAAAATATCCTCAAAAAAATCCCATAAAAATCCCCCCAAAAATACCTAAAAATTCCCCAAAAAAATAAAAAAAATCCATAAAAATTGCCCTAAAATATCCCTAAAATATCCCTAAAAATCTCCAAAAAATCCCATAAAAATCCACAAAAAATCCTAAAAATTGCCCGAAAAAATCCCGTAAAAATCCCATTTAAAATCCCATAGAAATCCCAAAGAGCCTGCACGGATCCTCTGTGGGTGAGTCACCCTAAAATATCCCCGAAAATATCCCTAAAAATCTCCAAAAAATCCCATAAAAAATCCACAAAAAAAAATCCCCAAAAAATCCCAAAAATCTCCAAAAAATCACCAAAAAATCCCCCCAAAATCCCCCAAAAATCCCTAAAATTATCCTCAAAAAATTCCTAAAAAATCCCCAAAAATCCAAAAAAATCCCATAAAAATCCCCCAAAATTCCCTAAAATATCCCTAAAAATCTCCCAAAAATCCTATAAAAATTCCTCAAAATTCCCATTAAAAATCCCGTGAAAATCCCTTAAAAATCCCATAAAATCCCATAAAAATCCATAAAAAATCCATAAAAATCCCCCACAAAAATCCCTAAAATATCCCTAAAAATTCCCCAAAAAATCCCCAAAAATATCCTAAAAAATCCCTAAAAATTCCACAAAATTCCTATTTAAAAATCCCATAGAAATCCCAAAATCCCATAGAAATCCCAAAGAGCCCTGCACGGATCCTCTGTGGGTGAGTGACCCTAAAAATATCTGAAAATAGCCCTAAAATATCCCGAAAAATCCCATAAAAAATTCCACAAAAATATCCCCAAAAAATCTCCAAAAAATCCCATTAAAATCCCCCCAAAATTCCCTAAAATATCCTCAAAATATCCCAAAAAATCTCCTCCAAAAAATCCCCCAAAAAATCCCTAAAAAATCCTCAAAAAATCCCTAAAAAATCCCAAAAAATCCTGAAAAAAATCCCCTAAACTCCCATAAAAATCCCCCAAAAAATCCCTAAAATTATCCCCAAAAAAAATCCCCCAAAAATCCCTAAAAATTCCCAAAAAAAATCCTGAAAAAAATCCCAAAAAATCTCCAAAAAATCCCATAAAATATCCCTAAAATAGCCCTAAAAATCCCCTAAAAATTCCACAAAATTTGCACAAAAATCCCAAAAAAATCCCAAAAAAATCTCCAAAAAATCCCATTTAAAATCCCATAGAAATCCCAAAGAGCCCTGCACGGATCCTCTGTGGGTGAGTCACCCCAAAATATCCCTAAAATATCCATAAATATCCCCTAAAAATTCCATAAAAATTCCATAAAAATATCCCGAAAAAATCCCGAAAAAATCCAAAAAATCTCCAAAAAATCCCATAAAAATCCCATTTAAAATCCCCTAGAAATCCCCAAAACATCCCATAAAAATCGCCCAAAAAATCCCTCAAATATCCCAAAAAATCCCCAAAAATTCCCCAAAATTCCCATAAAAATCCCATAAAAATCCCTAAAAAATCCCATAAAAATTCACAAAAAAATCCCCAAAAACTCCATAAAAATCCCACAAAAAATCCTCAAAAAATCCCATAAAAATCCCCCCAAAAAATCCCTAAAAATATCCAAAAAATTCCCAAAAAATCCCCCAAAAATCCCATTAAAAATCCCATAAAAATCCCATAACAATCCCCCCAAAATCACCTAAAATATCCTCAAAAAAATGGGTAAAAATTCCCCAAAATTCCTATAAAAAATCCCATTAAAATCCCAAAAAAATCCCCCCAAAAATCCCCCAAAAAATCCCTAAAAATTCCATTTAAAATCCCATAAAAATCCCAAAAAAATCCCCCAAAACTCCCATAAAAATCCCCAAAAATCTCCAAAAAATCCCCTAAAATATCCTCAAAAAATCCCATAAAATTCCCCTAAAAATTCCCCAAAAATACCCAAAAAATCTCCAAAAAATCCCCCAAAAATCCCTAAAATATCCCTAAAATATCCCTAAAAATCTCTCAAAAATCCCATAAAAATCCACAAAAATATCCCAAAAAAATCCCAAAAAATCCCCCCAAAACTCCCATACAAATCCTATAACAATCCCATTTAAAACCCCATTAAAAATCCATTTAAAATCCTATAAAAACCCAATTAAAAGTCCACTCAAAATCCCCAAAAATCCCATTAAAAACCCTATAAAAATCCCATTAAAATCCCCCAAAAATCCCATTAAAATCCCCCAAAAAATCCAATTAAAATCCCATTAAAATCCTATAAAAATCCCATTAAAATCCCATTAAAAAACCCTATAAAATCCCATTAAAATCCTATAAAAACCCCATTATAAACCCTATAAAAACCTCATTAAAACCCTAATAAAAACCCCATTAAAACCCTATAAAAACCCCAAAAAATCCCAAAAAATCCCATCAAACCCTCCAAAACCCTATAAACCCCCAACCCTATAAAAATCCTATCAAAATCCCATAAAAATCCCATTTTTTCCAGAAGTTCAGACAAAGAAAGTTCGCAAGGTGCCCCCGGGTTTGCCGTCCTCCGTAAGTTTGTGGGTTTTTATGGGATTTTATTGGGGTTTTATTGGGGTTTTATTGGGATTTTATTGGATTTTATAGGGTTTATATGGGATTTCAATGGGGAATTTCAATGGGAATTTTCAATGGGGGATTTTAATGGGGGATTTCAATGGGAAATTTCAATGGGGGATTTCAATGGGGAATTTTAATGGGGATTTTCAATGGGGGATTTCAATGGGATTTTAATGGAGAATTTCAATGGGAATTTCAATGGGATTTTAACGGGATTCTAATGGGGGATTCCAATGGGATTTTAATGGGGAATTTTAATGGGATTTTAATGGGGGATTTCAAAGGGGATTTTAATGGGGGATTTCAATGGGGAATTTTAATGGGATTTTAATGGGGGATTTCAATGGGGGATTTTAATGGGGTTTTAATGGGAGATTTCAATGGGATTTTAATGGGAATTTTCAATGGGGGATTTCAATGGGATTTTAATGGGGAATTGCAATGGGATTTTAATGGGATTTTAATGGCGAATTTCAATAGGATTTTAATGGAGGATTTCAATGGGGGAATTTAATGGGGATTTTAATGGGGGATTTTAATGGGGTTTTAATGGGAATTTTCAATGGGGGATTTCAATGGGATTCTAATGGGGGATTCTAATGGGGGATTCCAATAGGATTTTAATGGGATTTTTAATGGGATTTTTCAATGGGAATTTTCAATTGGGGGTTTTAATGGATTTTAATGGCAAATTTCAATAGGATTTTAATGGGGGATTTTAATGGGGAATTTTAATGGGTTTTAATGGGGAATTTAATGGAGAATTTCAATGGAATTTCAATGGGATTTTAATGGGAGTTTAATGGGAATTTTCAATGGGATTTTAATGGGGGATTTCAATGGGATTTTAATGGAGAATTTTAATAGGGGATTTCAATGGGATTTTTAATGGGATTTTTCAATGGAATTTTACTTGGATTGTAATGGGGAATTTTAATGGGGGATTTCAATGGGATTTTTAATGGGGGATTTTAATGGGGAATTTCAATGGGATTTTAATTGGGGATTTTAATGGGATTTTAATGGGGGATTTTAATGGGGAATTTAATGGGAATTTCAATGGGGGATTTTAATGGGATTTTAATGGGGAATTTCAATGGGATTTTAATGGGGGATTTTAATGGGATTTTAATGGGGTTTCAATGGGGATTTCAATGGGGAATTTCAATGGGATTTTATAGGATTTTAATGGGATTCTTAAGGGATTTTATAGGGTTTGATAAGGTTTTTTTAAAAGTTTTTATAGTGTTTGATAGGGTTTTACGGGGTTTTTATGGGTTTTTTTGAGGGGATTTTTTTGTGGGATTTTTATGGATTCTATGGGATTTTTATAGGATTTTAATGGAATTTTTTGGGGTACTTTGTGGGCATTTTTATGGGATTTTTTGGGTATTTTTATGGGATTTTTTGGGTATTTTTATGGGATTTTTGGGGGGATTTTTTGAAGATTTTTTTGGGATTTTTTGGGATTTTTTTGGAATTTTTTAGGATTTTAATGGGAATTTTTTAGGATTTTCATGGGATCAGATGGGGTTTCTGATATTGATACACGCTCATTTGCATATCACAATTATATCAATGCAGCTCATTTGCATAGAATTCTGCCATCAAACACCTCATTTGCATACGATTCGAACAAGCCCACCTTATTTGATACAATTAGAAATCAATACAGCCTCATTTGCATAGAGTTCCGTTAACAATACAGCCTCATTTGAATATCTGTTGACCCTTATTTGCATATATTTTAATATTGATATAACCTCATTTACATACCATTCTGATATCAATACAGCCTCATTTGCATGCAACTCTGATATCGATATCACCTCATTTGCATATCATCGAGATCGACGCTGCCTCATTTGCATATAATTATTCAATCAATGCAGCCCATTTACATCTATCGATACCACCTCATTTGCATATCACATTGTTATCAATACAGTCGCATTTGCATACCAATCCTATAATGGTAATACCTCATTTGCATATAATTTCAATATTACCAACACCATCTGCAGAAAATTCTGATACAGAATCTAATTTGCATATCAACCTGATATCAGTAGAACCTTATTTGCATATCAATCTGATAATGACCACATCTCATTTCCATATAATATTGATATTATTACATCCTCATTTGCATAGGATCTGATATTGATCCCACCTCATTTGCATATTGCTCTGATATTGCTCCTGCCACATTTGCACATCCTGATACTGAAAGCAGCTCATTTGCATATAATTCAGGGATCAATACGGCCTCATTTGCATACGATTAGGATATCAATGGAGCCTCATTTGCATATCAGTCTGATATTGATATCCCCTCACATGAACATAATACTGATATTGCCTCATTTGCATATGCTGATATTCTGATATTGACCGTGCCTCATTTGCATATCAATCTGCTAACAACATTGCATCATTTGCATATGAATCTTGAATTGGTCGTCTCATTTGCATATCGATGGAATATCGATCAATCATTTCATATTGACACCACCTCATTTGCATATCGAGCTGATAGCAACAATAATTTGCATTTAATATTGATACTAATACAGCCTCATTTGCATATCATTCTGAAATCCATTGTGCATCATTTGCATATAATTCTGATTCGACACAGCCTCATTTGCATATAGGTTGACTATTGATCCCGCCTCATTTACATACGATTCTTATGTCAGCACTGCCACATTTGCATATGATGCATATTGATACCCCTAATTTGCATATTATTGTCATATCAATCTGGCCTCT